>NC_071400.1:77572045-77873607 GCF_022682495.2 Desmodus rotundus
TAAACCTACTTTTGCCCCACCCTGTATGGCTTTGGGAAATTGCGAAGCCTCAGGCTCCACATCTGGAAAACTTCAAAGAGTTTTCTATAAGATTGGGTACAGTCGTGTTTACAGAGTGCAAGTGTGGTACATGATGGGTGCAAAATGAATCCTGGTTTCTTAGGCTATTTGAGAGCATTTCTGCAGCAATCTGCTCCTCTTGGGACTTGTTCACAGTCTGCTTTGGGACAGCTCTGCCAAATCTCCAGCTGTGAGGCCGTCTCCTCTCCGGCCACCCTATCTCATTCACCGTTGGGGTTCACATGGACTAAGATATGAATAGACCACGGAAATATAATCTTTTCAACACCCTCCTTTGCATACTGAAAGAACTTTATGCAAAGCAGACACACAATAGAATTAAAGAATCGAACAGAATTTAGGTAAACAGAATTAAAAGAGTCTTTGAAAGGGCCGGGCACTATTTCTGAGAGAAGTGATTAAAGTGGAAGAGCCAAGATACTGGCAGAAGAAAAGATGTTAGAGAATAGGGCAATATGAAAGTTTGATCATAAGTTGGCAACTCTAAAAATGTTGTCTTCTTGGGGAAAAATAGTGAATTTTGAAAGATGTATCTGTAGCTTTCTGTCGGTCTGTCTGTCTGTCTATTTCTCTGAAGAGGAATGAGGAATGAAGGATTTGAAATACTGTGAGATCTCTCGGACTCAGCAACCCCCTCTTGGTTCTATATTATGAGTCTTGCCATCGCCTTCCCTAAGGGGATTCAGTGAATTCTGTAGCATGTGCAGGAACATTGACGTCTTCTTTCGAAACATACAAAGGGATTGCCCCTATCAAGAAATAATTTTAAGATATTTACAAATATTTAAATGAGAAGGCAATAATTTACTACCTTTTAAATGAGTATATTTGGCATACATGTTAAATATTTGTATTCTTGTCAGTCATGTTTCCCTGTGGCCCTATAATAATTCAGGCCAAATGATGAGGCCTAGTTGCCAAGGGACGTGAGTACAAGAAGATATGCAGCTGGTGGCTAGAAAAACCGGAGTCCACAAAAGGGAAAAGGAGGGGGTTATAACACAGAGTGAGACTTCAACACCAAGAAGAGGAAAGGATGAAACTGTTCCCACAGCAAAGGGAGAAAGTGGAAGAGAAACATGAGGTCGGTATCTTCCTTCATCCCTGGTCTCCTCAGGTTGAAGGAAGAAGGGGAAGAACCTGGGAATCTGAGCATTTACCCAAGAGAGTGAGTTTCCTTTAAAAAGATGGTTTTGAACTGCAAAAGAGTAGTAAAACTTAATTGTCAAGCTTACTGTTTTTCCTGTTAACAGCAGGAAGAAGTTTGGACCAAGTAAAGAAAATTAAGTCACAAATTATTTCACAATTTATTTTTAATGTTTAAAATCTCGATCCGGTATGTTTTTATAACACTCTCATAGTTATGATTTCGCTGCACTGACCTTGAAAATTTCATTCCCTGGTGCGATCCATCTATCAGCCTTGTGTGCTCCCACACCAGGAATTAATTCTGAGACGGTAGAAACTTCACACACACATTTTTTCCGGGTACTTTATATAAATGTGTGGTTTGCAATCCCAGCCAAATACAAGACAGTTACATTTGAATTTTCTCCGCTGGGTCTTCCTTTCCTTCTAGCAGTTGTTTCAAACCACTGTGCCGCCCTTCAAATCTCCTGCTATATCTCCTTTGCTCAGCACATGAAAATCTAAAGGAAACTGCTCTTAATCGCCCCGCCCCTCTACTACCTAACAATTGGTCTACATTCACATTTGGTTTATCCTGCCCCTCCTGTCCATGGCTCTTCCTTCTACCTTCACTCTGATCCCTGTCCTCCCAGAGCCGTAGCCCCTCAGTTAAACCCTACCTCCCATATAGCTCCCACCGCTGTTCAGTTCTGCTTCTTCCTTCTGCCGATACATATGCTCCAGTCTCTTCCATATTAAAATGCTGACTTCCTTGAGCCAGCAATCAACTTTTAGTAAATACTGGCATGCCTCTCCTCATCACAGCCAAAGTATTCATAAGGGAATTTTATGTACTTAGTTTTTCTGATTTCATACCCAAGAGCATGAAGAGATGATCAGGAAAGATGAAAACTCCAATAGAGAAATGATAGTGTTCAGCTTCAGTGTTAAACAAAAAATAATACATTTGCAATGATGAAATACTATTTTTCTCCAATTGGATTGATGCAGATTAAGGAGAGTGCTACCAGTCAGGGCTTATAAGGCTCAGGAAAATAGGTAATGTCTGTAACAGACTCCTGATAGCAACATGAATTGCAGTAAGAGAGTAAGCTGCTTACTTCTATCAAAACCCTTAACACACATGTTCCTTTTATCCCAACATTTGAACTATATAAAATGGATCATAGCAGCAGTAATTTTAGTCGTAATGTAGTTGAAAAGATAAAATTAGTAATGTCTAATAAGAGATTTAAAATGTGTTTGACAAAACTCATAATGAATTGATTTCTGTTTCAGACCCATCTTATTTACCATTTAATAAAAAGTGACCAAAAATTCCAAATCATCGAACTGAAAAACTTGCATCTTCAATATGACAGGAAAAAAGAACAGGTCTAATTACAGTCAAAATTTAATCCAAATCCAAATATGCTATTTATAAAGATCATGGGGAAGGAACACTAGAATTTCTATAAACTTTTCAGGACTAAGCGTTGGCATATTTGAATAAAATTATTAGAATCTTACAAATCTACTAATTTACATTTTTGGCTTTACAGATAAAATTAGGAGAACTTGACTTGTTACACAGATTTCTAACTTTTGATTCAATCACGTACATGCTGTGATTTCAGCCAAGATACCTCATCTTTCACACCTTATGGTTTTTCTTTTATAAAATGATGCTGTTGAGCTAATGGATCCCTAACCTGTCCACCACCTCTATGATGCATTGAGTCTATGATAAAATATGTTTGATTAATAATTTTAAAATAACATAGGTAACGTATAAGAAAAACAACTTACTTGTTAGCAGGACATCGACAAAAACATTTTCCTTGGTGGGATTTTCGAAAGTTATAATAGTAGCTGCTACTCTATTAAGGAACGTGGTCATTGTTTCTATTTCAAGAGGCTGGGGAAACAGTCCTACTCCAGAAAGGAGGAACTTCCATTCTTGAAACTGTTTAAAGATAAACATTCATAACATATATGTCACAATTATATACATTTTATTCACAACACTTAATAAATGTAATACGTGTGCAAATTTTGGCAGATAAAAATGTTTGGTTGTTAATATTTAACATGCCCTGTTTTATCTTTTCCTCCTTTTCAACATTTCTTTTGATTTTATTGAAAAAAAATCAATCCATGTGTTTTTACACTGACAAAAAGGAGGGCACGAGAGCAATATTCAAACACTCAACATATTTCAATGCATATATGGTTATTTATAGCAGCATTAAAGGGATATCTTCTTAATAGAAACCTTGTATTTATGCTCAAGGATTTTTTAAAAAGTCAGCCTAACAAACTGGATACTATAAGCTGCACGAAGTTTCCAAAATCCTAGGGTGAAATTCGTATACTTATCACTATCGCATGAAGGCAAAGAAGGGGAGGCACAGAACGACGTAACATTAAAGGGCAGTGTGTACAACTGTTATTTATATTATTTATCCCCACCATCTAGGACACTGTAGATTCTGTTATCCCATGATAGGAAATCATGGCTCAAAAACCAAGTGAAGGAGATTGAATGTGGCCACTGCTCATATCTATGTTTCATAAGCCTGCAAAGCTCTGTTGGAAACGCTCCTTTTGTATTCATTTAGAATAAAAGTCCCCTGAGAGCACAACAGACTGCGACTTAGTTCGGCACTGAATACTTTACTAATGCTGTAAATAAATGAAGAAGAGGTCATTAAATAAAAACCAACAAATGCAACAGCCCAGTTTATAATCTCTCAAACTACACAGATGTTTCAGACCCTAAAATCCAGTAAGGGGAGGGAAACTTGCTTTAAGATTGTTCCAAAGCACGATGGGCGGTGAGAGGAAATGCGTACAATGCTGCCTCTGAGTAGAGAGAAATAAGGGCAAGTGTATCTGCGTATTATCTTCAAATGACTGTATTACTTTTAGTTAAGAGATTCTACTTGAATAATGTCAGTTCACTATATTTTCACTTAAGACGTCCTAATTTAATTATACGTAATTGGCTGACTGGGTTTAATTAAATTAAGGACTGTTTTATATAAATTACCTACATTTTGGCTACTCAATTAAATTAATCCTGGATGAAAGAAATAAAGTTACTTTGAACCACTGGGAATGAGCCAAAGTACAAAATCCAGAAGGTCATGCTTTCATGTTTTTGCCAAATGTCCTGGAACACTAGTGCTTCTAAGTTGAATCACATCCATGCTACCATTATGGGGCACTAGTAAACACCACTTGCCCTGGCATTGCTTAAATCTTTCTGTTGGGTTCAGAGGGAGAAATTTCAAAGTATCTCAAAAATTACGCATCACAAAATAAGCAGCCGCTCTCTCTATGGAGCACGCCTGTGCCTAACCCCACCCCCTTTCCCCAAGCAAATCTTCCTTGCCTCTCTCTTCGTCCTAAGCTCCAAGGGCCCTTTTGCCTCAGACTTGTTTCCTGAGCCCAGCTCTTCTACAGCTCACTTATTCTGCCTCTGTGACGTTATAAAAATAACATTTTTTAGCCCATCTTTATCTCAAACCTCTTTGAAAGGAGACACAGTGAAAAACAAAACAAAACAGAAAACCTTTAAAGATCCAATGCCACTGTTTCTGAAAGATAAAACAAGCGGAGGTAAAAGACAGTCATACAGTCAAACTGGCCTGCGAGCGGAGCAGAGCTCGAGGGCATTAGAGCTGGCTGAGAATCAGCCATAGGCACAGGCCGCAGGATCACAGACTCATGCTGGGTGATAAAGCCACTCGGACTCTGTCTTCTCGCCTTCATTTTTGCTATTTTGACCTTTAGATGCAGCGAGTCAGACAATAAAGTACACATGAAATAAATAATGGAAACTATTTGAAAATAAAAATGAAACAACTGAAAACCAAGAAAAAAAATCTTAGAAGACCCAATGACCATATTAGCTGCTTTTTACTATTCCTCTTATTCTGATATGCAGCCAACACAATCTCATTTACGGCATCTAGTAGCATAATATGAGTTTCAGGACATACAGAGTTGTGATATCCTAACCAAATTAATCTTAGGATTCAAAATCTGCACTAACAACTGTAATCTAAATTTAGTTGGATTTTTACAATGCACAGCTCTGTGCGTGGATCCAAATCAGAAACCCATGAAGTAAATTAAAAACTACAGCAATTTCCTTAAGTTCAGCAAAGTGTAACAATCAAAAATAGTTACAACTTCTCCTGTAATAATTGCCATTCCCAGATTTTATCTGAATCAGCTACTCAGCTGTACATGTCAGTTCAAATCTACAGGGTCTGGCCTGCTTGAGAGTGGGTGGTAGGGTATGGGTGTAATAACTTATAGTTTTAATTTGAACATTTCACCTAAAATGTCATATGGTGTCCTTGAGTATGATATTGTTATGTTACAGAATCACATGCCTATGATTCTGTGATAAAAATTTTATAATAGAAAAGGGGCATTATTTGTGCTGGACCCTGTATTTATCAGTGAAAATCAAGAGAGAGACAGAAATCTATGTGAGTTTTTCCTTAATGGTTAAAGATATTGTAAACCCTTAGCCTTAGAAAAGTAAACCCTAAAATTTTATTTTAAAAATTATCTTATTCAGATGCCTACACATACATTATGTGTACTGTATTTTCAAAAGGTCATTCAATGAATACTTTAGGATGAACAGGTTTTGCTGGCAAAGGATGGTGACTGGATGAATTAAATAAGAAAGGAAGACCCAAATGATCCAGAGAGGAAACAATTAAGGCAAAAAAGAAAAAGCAAAAGGAAAGGCAAAGATGTCAGAAAGGTTAGGGTAATACAATGAAAAGTTTGAAGGGGTCGGACCCTTGCTGCTGAAAGGATGAATGAATGGTCGGTTTGAAACTCTAAACACAGGCGAATCCTTGGAGATTTGCTACAACTTGGAAGGAGATGCTTAGAGTGACTGAAATCAAGCACCAATGTAAAAACCGATTTATAAAAGGTTTGAGTTGATTACTTACTTGCTTGAGTTATTTGTGTTGGATTAAGAATTTCACATTCAATGCCTAAGCTAGGACTTTCTAAACCTATTAAGATGGAGAACTGGTAATTGCCCTGCTAATGTGCCATATCCTTGAGTACACATAATTTCCATCTGAAATGCAAGCAACTACATAGTCCTCAATGATTCAGATGAAGGGCCTAACCCTCTTAGGAAGCAATGATTTAAAAGTGTGCCTTGTTAAAATTATTTTTTGTAAAAGAATCTACACTGTAATAATCTACACTGTATGAAAGGATTGCTGTTTGCTTTCCTTTAATGTTTTGGGGGCGCGCATACTTCCATAGCATTGTTTCAGGTCATGTATAGGACAGTGATCATGTAGGAAATTTAATAGCCTCAAATTTTTGTTCTAATGTTGAATTACACATTGTGCTCTAATTACACCCTAGAAAAGAGGACATCTCAGTCACCCACAAGTCTTGCACTGACATTGTGACCTGTATATCATATGTGATTCCACTGTTTCTCAGACGGCAGGCTCCTTGGTGCCCTTAGGACTTAAAGTTCCTATCTCTACTTACTTTCCTCCCCAGCAGCACGTGAAGAACGACAAGATAATAATAAAGTAAAAATTTCTGTAAAATTTCCATTGGTAGGAAGAGAGTTGTAATCAATTGGCAATCTGTAGGTTGCTGTAAAAATAGTCATGAAAATAGGTTGAGGCCAGACGTCCTGGGTTCAGACCTGGGTTCAGCCTTTTACTAGTGACCTGATCTTCATTTCTGTATCTTAGTTTCCTGATCTGTAAAACGGGGTTGGTAATCCTTTTGTCTTAGGACTGTGGTGGGAATGAACTGAAGTAATTCTACAAATGTCATGCAGCAAGATCAGAGATGCTTAAAAGTGATTAACCATTATTGTTTCTAAAAATTATTATTCAAGAATGCTGCACAGGCGAAAGAGTGAAAAAGTAACATTTTTGCAAGAACGCATTTTCTGCAATTTGTATTTAAATTCATGAAAATTTGAATAGTGAAACCCAAATCAGAAAATTAACATAAATGCCAGCAATTTGGCATTTACATTAAAATACATACGTTTTAAAATCTGGGTGTATATTCTCCTTCATTCAAGCAATCTAAGGATTTAAAAATGCCTTTTTTGATGCCCACGCGTGCACACTGTATACTATATTTCCAAAAGTTTCATTAATAGTTTACAATAACTTTGTTCTGCTTGCAAAAATGTCAACTGGATGAATAACATTTACTTATTTTTAACTTTAAAATTTAATTAACTTGACTTAGCCTACGACTACTGAATCATACCTGAGCACAGTGGAAGATAATACAAGCTTGCTGCCCAGTTCTGCCAAGAACAGAAGGTCGATAGCGAACAGGTACCTCTTCGGTGCAGTGAGGAGGGATGATCAGCTGTGCAAATTTACAGAGAAAAAGAGAAACAAAACAATCAATACTTTTGTTTGAGTCAGCATCTTTGTGTTCTATATAAATGCTGGGTCGGTGTTTGTGTGATTCATGTGTCGCCTTGTACACTTCTCCAGTCTCAGTATGCCTGCTCTGCCTGCTTGATGAGTATCGGCGAAACAGCGGGTGATACACAGTGTTTAGTATTGCTCATGCCGTATCCTTTCCCCAGCCAATGACCTCATGTAGTCACTCACTCTAAATAAGGAAATCAAAATTAACTTTTTAATCTGAGTTCCAGCCTCCCATAATAGAGATTTGCATTTTGTTTAAGAACCTACACATTATTGTCCATTCCAAGACAAAGGCAAACACTGAGAACCTAATGTGTAGCCTTGGTGATGTCAAAAGAAATGAACTGATTCTAGGCATAGATGAAGTCGTGCTTCTCTAGGGTGACATGAATGAAGTTTCCCTCCTTGTCCTATCCTGTACACACTCAAGGTGTGACCTCCTGGAATAACTTGACTCTGAACAGTATTAGTTTGTTACTTCTTTAGAGATTATGAGCCAGCAATTTTATCACAGTGTATTGGGGATTTGAGTATATCATGTAATGAAAATGCTACACTGTGAATAATAAAATATTTAATATCAACACATATAGAATAATAGAATGAGTGGCACATATCTAAAAACTGCATCAATTATTTTTTCACGAATTAGTTTTGCCAGGTAACTTTTGAAAAAGTAAAATTGCAATTTAGTGCCATTCAATCCTTGTGATATATTGCAGTTGTTTCTAAATAAACTCGGATGACAAGGAAATACAAATACAGACTTAACTTTATATTTAGAACTGTGTTACATCCATGTTATGTATGTGTGCTTTATCTATAGCAAGTATTTTTTATCTCAGACTGCTTCTCTGATACCGTGAATATTTTGAGGTTAATTAATGCACATTTCAGGAGTATTAATTAATTTCAGTATCAACCTTAGGGGGAAAAAGTTGCATTTCATATATTCTTTATATTTAGCAAATATGAAAAAAGTTTCTCTCTCTATATAGGAAGGATATACGTATATATGAAGTAAGCAATCTATTTCATTGGAAAAACATGTGATACTTCATTAAATTTTATTTTAATTCTAGTACTACTACTTGCTAAACATGTGGCTTATTTTAGCCTTTCTGCCTTCAAATTCCTCCTGTAAATATGTGTCAGAGACATGGGTTGAACATTGAGTTAGTACATACAATGAACCACTAATTCAATGAAATTCCTTTACTTCCACCTAAAATTTACTGAAAAATGCATTTCCCATGTTCTCAAGGAAAGAACGATAAACACCATTGGTTGGAATTTAACTGAAGTAAACCTACTGGTTTAGTATAATGAGATATCATATACATACACATGTGTGTATGTGTGTATATATACATATATATATGTACACACATATACAATATGTTAAACATAGGACCTTTTTGAAACTTAAAACCATTTCATTACAAGCACCATGATAATAACCAATTCCAATGTGTGAGCTGACATCAGATCCTAGCTGAAGAGGGAAAGGGTTGTGGCAGGTCAGTAAACTGAAATTTCAATACGATACTAGATGATGTTGGAGATTAATTCAGACTTAAGAGATAGAAACTGAAGTATTTAGTGTTGAAAAGGCATTATATAACTTACCTTCAAATGGAACACTGAAGGGATTAAGATGTACAAATTGGCAGTTACAAAAAAAAGACGTGAACGAAGGACAGCATAGGGAATATAATCAACAATATTGCAATAACTCTGCATGGTGACCGACAGTTACCGAATACATCGGGAGGACCACTATGTAACGTATATGACTGTCTAATCGCTGTGATGTACACCTGAAACTAACACATACTGAAAGTAAACTATAATGGAAAAATACTGGTGGGGGGGATATGCAGACAGCTGTAATTGAATAACAATAAAATAATTTTAAAAATCAAATTAAAACGACCCTGAATGAGAGTAAAGAAAAAAATGTAACAGAGAGAAGAAAGAGAAATGTGGCAAAGCATTCCTAGAAGAAACAAAGCAGAAGTTTGTGCGCTGTATTATTCTTTCAATTCCTGTATCTTTTTAAAATTCTTCATAATATACCATTGGAGGGAAGCAAGTTTTTATATCATTCTTTGCCTTGGTAGTCAGTCTGTGCTTATTCATTGAAGCATTTATGGATAATAATCAATATTTAAAAACCCTTACTGTATAAAAATAAGTAATATGCACCCAATCCATAAGTTATATATACATATATTATATTCTTTCCATTTATTATTATTAACATTAATGTGTTCTTTTAATTTGCTCTACAATATATAATACTATATTTAGTAATCTACAAATTTATTTTTGAATCACTTCAAAATATTTAATACTTTATTTCATACTTAATATTTGATGAATGTATAAAAATTGAGTGGAATAAAAGACATAGTTGGAAATATTGAAGCAGAGCCCATATGCTTCATTATGTAATAGAAGTTGGCATCTGCAATTATTGTGTTTATTTTCCCTTGGACCACAGTTTACATTCTTTTGTAGAAGTAGTGATATAAAGGATTATGAACAATTTCAGTTATTTGTAAACTATATCCTGAACATAACATTTCATTTTAATTTATGGAAAATATAGTGTTAAGTAATTTGTGTATATTTTAACATAACTTTTTAAAGATTACACTATATATATCAATTTTAGCAATAGTGATATCTCATTTAACACATGACAATAATTAATTTCACATGATGATATCGTTACTTGGCAATGAGTGATTGACAAGAGGCAGGCATTAAGACATAAATAAAGAAATCACATTGTAGATATTTTAGCAATCTTTAAAAGGCAAATAGTAAAACCCTTCACTTAAATACCTACCTACTGAGTAGGGCTTCATGATTTACAGTGAGGTCCTCTGAAGAAAATAATCTATTGCAATTGTTATTTTGAAATTTCCCTGAAAGCATGGTTTTGACATTCACTGACTTATATGGTACATGCTTTGGAAACATAGATTGTGACGCTGAACCTTCAGATCTGATTTTGTTAGTGGGGGAGGAGAAGAGTGATTGAGGCCCACTGACAGCCTCTAGTCCTTGCCAGGGACTAGAGAGTGAGAAAATGGGGCCGAGAGAGGACAGAGGGGCAGAGCGGTCTGCACTGTCTAGAAGTGGGGCAGAGGTGGTGGGCAGGGACTCGGGACTCACAAAGGGGTGGAAAAGAACGGGTCTGTTGAGACCCTGGAAACACGGAATGACTGTTAGGTCAAAATCATATTACTGGGAAACTACTACAAAAAGTGATCACCAAAATGGTCAGAAATAAGGCAGACTGTATTTACAATTCAGTGCCAATGAACATGAATCTAGCATCTATAATGTCAAAAATTTATATGAACATTCTATTTGGTTTTTTTGCATAAATTAAAATTGGGGATATATATTATAATTATATAAATTCCATTTTTAAATTTTAGACATTTGCAATCTTATTAATAATTGAAATGCTAATATTCCACAGTGTCTGTGGAAATCAAAATCAGAAAATGCTCTGATAATAATAGGGTACTTGACTTTCTGAATATACTTACTGGTGGTCTGTGAGTTTCCAGGACAAAATTGAAAGGATTACTGCTTCTTACTTGCAATTTGAAGGTTTCATGTGTGGGATTAACTAAAGATATGGTCTGAGTGACGTACCTAGAAGGAAAAACAAAGTTAGTAAACTTGTTTGTAAACTTGTTCGATGTTAATCTCATAAACTTGATGACTATTATGGGTTGAATTGCACCCCGCAAAAAGAGAAACTGAAGTCCTAACAACCAACACCTCAGAATGTGACCTTATTTGGAAATAAGGTTGTTGCAGATATTATTCATTAAAATGAGTTCATAGTGGAGTCGGGCGGCCCTTACTCCAATATGACTGGTGTCCTTATATGCAGATGATATGAAGACACAGGAGAAGATGGCCATGTGGCAGTGAAGGTGGAGAACTGGAGTGATGCATCCATAAGGCAAGGCAAACCAAGAACTGCATGCAAGCACCAGAAGAGGGAAGAGGCAAGGAAAGATTCTCTCCCTTACTGGCTTCAGGAGAAGCATGGTCTTGCTGAAACCTTGATTTCAATCTTCTAGCCTCCAGAGCTGTGAGACAATGAAGTTATGCTGTCTTAAGCTACCCAGTTTATGGTACTTGCTATGGCAGGCCTATGAAAATAATGCAATGACTTGTATGAGTTTCAAAATAAGAATCCTATGAACTAATGACGTTTTGCTAAATGAGATCATCCCTGTTTCTCTATTTTTGACATCGATGGTACTGGGCATTGGGTACTAAAACATATCCCAGTTTTAGGAGTGACGTTTGCCAATTATTTTATAACTGTTAAATCCAGGCCAAAAAAGTTAACATAGTCTAGAAGTAATAACAAAGCAAAATAACTTAAGAAAGTTCTGTCCATTACATCAAGAAGATCCGAACTGACGATGAGGGAATAAACCTGCCCCCTAAAATGTGGCTGGTATTTATAGTGAAAGCAAAGAATGGTCAAAAGGCTTCCTAATTCTCACTCCACCATCATTTCTGATGCCTTTTGATATACAGCATCGGAATTGGCATCCTGTAGCCACGCAAATCAAAACCACCCCACACCTGCTAGGATGACTTTTTTTTAATTAAAATATGTATTGGTGAGAATGTGGGAGGCAGGGAACAGTGGCACACTGCCGATGGAGTGCAAACTGGTACAGACACTAGGAAAAGCAGTATTGTCCAGTCACTGGAGCTCTATATGCTACATATGCTATTTGCCTGAAACTAATACAAAATAAAATTGAGTGTAAACTGTAATTGGATAAAAAAGGGTATCAAAATGGTCTAGAAACATATGACAACTGAGTCAACCTCATTAGTCATGAGGGAAATGTAAATTAAAAGTACATCGAGGTAGCACTTCACGTACGCCAGAAGAGTTAAAATGAGTCTTCCAGTACCCATGTTTTCGAGGATGTGAAGCAAATACAATTCATATAGGACTGGTAGGAGTGTAAACAAGGTACAACCAATGTCAAATTTTGTCATTATCGACTCAATTTAAATGATATTACAGTCCCAGGTTATGCGCAATAGAAATGAACACAAATGTGTGACAAAAACATACACGATGTTATAAACAATCGTTTTCATAATATACCAAACCTGGAAAACAGGTTCGTCAACAATAAAAAGGAATACTTTCTGACATCGGAGAAAGCAAATGACGAATAGCACACGGAACAACATGAATGGGCCAGTAAGGCCCAACTATCAATTCAGAGCCTTACATGGAAATATGAGTAGTACGAGCATCAGAGAAAGTTTCTAACAGGAAAGAACAAAAGCATGAAGATACAGACCACGCCTTCTTAAAATGAGCATTCACACCTTAAGGGATATGAGGGAAAATATTACAAACATGGAATAAGAACAGAACATTATATTTTAAAAAACAAACAAAAGAAATACGCAAATAAAAACAAAACAAAACCAAAAATGATCTTGGATGTTGATGCCTGACATAAAAATTCAATAAAACATTGAAATATAAAACTGAGTAAATCTGTCTAAGTGGAAAAATAGAACTGTTAGGGGAAATGCAAAAAAAAAGGTAAGAACATTATTAAAATAGCCCCCAAGTTCTAAATCCAAAACATAGATGTAGGAAGAAAGAAGAGAGAAAATGGAGAAATGGCATAATTCAAGATTTCCAGAAGCTCGGTCATTTGTTTCCACACTGAAAGAGACTCCAACTACCCGGAAAACTCTATGGAAATGGAGCCACATCAACATATTAAGAATTTTAAGGAAACCAGGTACCGTGAAAAACTGTGAAAACTTCAAAGAGGATAAGGATCCAAGACAAGCCTGTTTAAAAACATAGTTACTACCAAGTATGTTTAAATATTATGTCTTTTAATTATACGCTGTATGAGTTTGATTCAAACAAATCAAGTTTTTAAAAAAACATATTCAAAAATAACAAGAAGCTAAAAAGAAAGAGACAGGGCTAGTGCTTTTTAAAAAAAATTTACATTCTTTTTAATTTTATTTTTCCATCCATTTATTCCTTCCATACCCTCTTCCATTTCTACCCACCCCCCTCACCCTGCAATCGCCACCCTGTTGTCTGTGTCCATGAGTTTTTTCTCTCTTTTTCTCTTCTCTGCTTGATCCCCACAACCTCTCATCCGTTGGATTGAAAAGAAAAAAAAAACCCATGATTTTAAAACTGTTTGAACTAAGTGTTTTCATGAATTGCCTTACATTTATTAGTAATTATATATATTTTTTCATATACTAATATATTTAGTGACTAGTATGAGAGTTCAAAAGCCCAACAACTTGGCATTAAGACAAGACCACCTCTGAGATGTAAGATGCCCCAGACCTTTCTGCAGGGTCAGATAAAGTCTGGGACTAAACCTGAAATCACACCCTCGCTCAGCTTCTTCCCTTTTCTTGTCCTGCTTCCCTCATTCTCTGACTGATTTTTTCTAACTGGGATCACTTCCTTAACAAATCCTTGCAGTGATGTTTTGGCTCAAGATCTGATATTAGGAGAATTCAGCACTCTTTTGGTGTGCTAAGCAAGAGAAATTAAGGAAAAGGCAGAGATTTGCCCACTAGCAGAATTTGTGACTTGGTTATCCCTGTGTAGTAGTACTGAACTTGGTTCCAGACGTGTAATAAGAACTCAACCACCTAAATATAAATGGTCATATCTCAAGGGGATATGGTATTAACCAAGTGATCAAAATATTCTCAGTTGCCTATTGCTTACCCTCTGCTTTGCCTTGACCAAACTTTAGTCAGCCTTCTCTATTTCCAACAGTTCCCTGAACTCTGCTTGTCTCCAAGCCTGAGCAAGCACAAAAAAAGTAGAACATGCCTCCCTTCTTGGCTTTTCCTGGGAATCAGTTTATCCCAGAGAGATACTTTTCTAATCAGTTCCCACCGGTCATTTTCCCTTTCCTTGTCTAGTCCTTCCAAAGATTCCGCTTAGCTTGCTCTGCTTCTCCCTCCTTTACCCTACAAAGTAAAAAGCTTTTTCTATTTGATTCTGAGATGCTTGCATATTCCTATCATCAGAGCATTCTCCCTACCACAACAGCCCTCTCCAACTATTTCCATAGCCCTTTCCCTCCCTTACAATAACTGTTTCTAGTAAAAGCTTCTCCTTACTAAGTCCTAACTTGTTTTCCTTTCATATAAGTGTTCCACAGAGTAGTTTAAATATCGAACCTTCCCTGGTAAAGAAAGGTGATTGAAAAAAAATATGCATACATCATTTAAAAATGTTAAATACATTATAACACTACTCTTTTAGACAATTTTTTTTTCTTTCATAAAATAATTTTATTTATAAAACAGAACTTACTTTCCAAGGTCACACTGCACTTCTGGCATTACGGTTGGTTTTGGTAATTCGACAGTAAATTTCAGTAAGTACCAGAATTCTAGAGCCTTATCAGGCTGAAAAATAATGCTGGTGGAGAGAATACACAAGCTCTTATCAGTTGTTGTAGTTTGTATAGTACATTCGGCAGAAAAAACATCCCAAATAGATCTGACAACAGCTCTGTGACACATTCTACTCTCACTGTGGACGTGGTTTCAAGTTTCCTTTTTGCTGAGACAATCACCTCATTATTCAAGAAAAACAGTGCTGTTATTAATATCTGTTTAATGAATGTCTGTTGAACAATGACAAATGCTTAAATATAAATAATTCAAATACCTTGAATAATTATATCAAGAGAAGTTTTGTCTCTACCCGTGATTAAATCAAATTTAGTTGGTTGAATGAAACACATGTCTATTTTCCTGTGAAGGCTGCAGGTGACAGTCTATGAGAAGAGCTGGGCTGGTGTCCTGGCTCTGTCATCTTGTATTTGCGCGACCTTGAACAAGTCCCCTACCATGCTGGGCTCCAATCGCATCATTTATGAAATGGGAGCAATTATTGCTGCTTCTCTCTCATGGCTACTTTGAGAATTCTACGGGTGTATGAATGTAAAATACATGCCTCCGTGATGATAACAGAGTAAGTGCTCAGTAAATATTACCCCCAATTATGTCTTTGAACGCGTGCTGATAAAGGAAATTCAAGGTTCAGTCTGTGCTCACAAAGCCTCTGTAGTCACACCGGGGAGAGGAGACTAGCCCACATTTATAATGGTCATCTATCAAAATAGTGTGTTTTATAATTTGTTATGTTCTTATTTTCATGCTTCACATTACAAAAATTTTTATCCTCTACAATTTCACCATTATATTTATTTACTCATCATTCATTAAAATAAGAATTATTCTAACTCTGAAAGAGCATATAAACAATAGGCATTTTCATGAAATAATGGATGCATCTCATTACATATACCAATACAAAGTCTAGTCTTTATGATAAGTAAGTGGGATATTACTTTGAAACAAATAAAGCTGATTATTTTACTATAAAGTATTTAAGGTAATCATGAACATAGAGGTTATGTGTGTGTGTACACATGTACCTGAGTATACAGTACTAAGTTTTTCATAATTTCCATGCTATAAACACACTTATCATTGCACTGTTAATATATGAGTGTATATTGGTTCATGTTTGGGACACGTGTGTATATATACACAGACAGTCCTGGACTTACAATGGTTCAACTTAAATGGTTCAACTTACCACCTTTCAACTTTACAATGGTGCAAATCCATAGGCATTCAGTTAAATTCGTAAATCTAATTTGGAATTTGGACTTTTTCCTGGGTTAAAAATGATACTCTATGATGTATTCATTGTGTTAGATGGTTTTGCCCAACTGTAAGCTAATGTAGTGTTCTGAGCACATTTAAGGTAGGCTAGACTAAGCTGTGATATTTGATAGGTTAGGTATATTAAAAGCATTTTTGACTTACGATACTTTCAATTTACAATGGGCTTATGGGGACATAACTCCATCGTAAGTCAAGAAGCATTTGTCTATATATTCATCATAGTATAATAGCCTTAATTAATATTCTCTATGTCTTCCAAGAGGATGATCTGTGTTTAATTGAGAATAAAAAATATAAATTAACTCCATCAAGAAAATTGAAAGTTTAACCCTAATCCTTGCATAACCATTTAATTCGACTCAAGTTTTTGTACCTAGAAAAATTTGATTAGTGAAAAGTGGACTGAAAGAGGGTATATGAAGAGCAATTTAGAAATTACTTAATTCTAAATTCTAATAAATATTTTTGCATTGGAGAAAACAATGCTAACTCTAAATTAGTACATTTTATAAATGAATGGTACTTAATAAAGCTAAAGCTATGAGCAAGTGTAATCTAAATGATCATAGCATGCAAATAACCATTTTAAAAGCTTAATTTCAAAAAATCAACAATAAAATATAATTCCATAGTTAAAACATACCTTTCACTTCTACAGCCTGTAGCCGATGGAATGTAGCATACAGCATAGTCGATGCAATCTTGTGAATCCAGCACAAATTCCTTGAGTCCACTAAGGGCAGGAGTTGAGAATACCACTTGAATCTCAAGACTTATCTCCTTCACATTACGGAGAGGTATTTCAAACCAAACGCTCTCCTAGAATTACAGAACAAATATAATAGGCTCTTAGTGTCTGCATACAGTCATTGTTCTATGCAAGCAAATACAAAGAAAACTGTGATACAATATAAGGCTATTTGTTTTATTTTTCTCCTTGATCTACTACCGAATGTATCTAATTTGTTTTTAATCTTTTGCTTTCCTTGATTAGTCTTGGTAAATGGTAACTTTTTTTTTTTCCAGCGAGTTCTCCAAAAGATCTGCCTAACTAAATGCTAAGGACACTGTAAAATTACATTTAAAATACACTTTCCGTCAGCACCATTATTAACATGAGGTCCATTTTTCAATTTCCTCTAGCAGTAGTATCAATATTGAAGCTTCCGCACACACAGGGATCACCTGTAGGGGTTGCTAAAGCATAGACTATTGGCCCCCTACTCCAAAGACTCCGATTCAGTAGATCTTGGATAGAGCCTAAAATCTTGTATTTCTAAAACACTGTCGCTGCTGCTGCTGATTTAGAGGACAGACTTTAGGTAGCTCTGTACATTAGCATCAGGCAGTAAGGACAACCTGAAGTAAGAAGTTAAGCTATACTGATGATATCATTACCTTCCTGTTTAGATTCCTGTCTTCTGCTCTGGTTTCTCCTGTCCTGCTTCCCCACCTCCTCACCACCCCCAGCTACGCACTTAGTCCTGGAAGGCACTCTTCAAGTTCCAAGACATTTTCCTGATCCTCATTCTGACCCATCCTGGCTAATAACTTATTATTGAATCCCATGACAGCCACAATTTCCACTAAAGTAAAAGCTATTAATGGAAGTAAATGTGTCAAAAGTGAATAATAGATAGGACATATCTAAATCTTAACAAAGACCAGTTGTCTACAATGCCTTAACCTAATGAAAAGGGGAATGTTGGCCATTCCTGTCACAATTTAAAAATTGGTAATGGGTGTACTTGGCACATGGGGTTATTTTGAAATGTATCATATCATATTACAGGAATGACCAACAAATAAAAAAACCTGACACTAAGCTGGTGGGGACAGGTGGTGATGAGGAGAGAGTTAAGTTCTTCACAAAACATATCTTCAGGCGGTTCGGGACAAATACCATATGATCTCACCTTTAACTGGAACATAATCAACAAAAGAAAAAAGCAAACAAAATATAACCAGAGACACTGAAGTTAAGAACAATCTAACAATAGCCAGAGGGGAATGGGGAGGGGATAGTGGGGAGAGGGGTTTACAGGAACTACTATAAAGGACACATGGACAAGATCAAGGGGGAGGGTGGAGGCGAAGGAGGGAGGTGGGACTGGCTGGGGTGGGGTGGAGGGATGGGGAGAAAAGGCAGACAACTGTAATTGAATAACAATAAAAATTTTAAAAAGAACAAAAATCATATCTTTAATATAGAAACTGCAGCTTTGTCCATGGAGCAAACATTTGCTTGATTAGCCCTATTTAAATAAATGAGTGCATAAATGTTACGTTCACACACTCTCGGAGCAGGAAAAATTTAATTCACTGAGTATCTGCAGTGAAAACTTCCTACTCTCAATGGGCCCGAGTAAATAAAGATTAGGTTTTGGCTCATAAAGCTTCAATTGCGTCAATGGCAATTCAATATGCACTAGCAGGAAGTATTTTTCACCATATTGTCTCCCAGAAGATAATCATTGAGTTCATTATGAAAGAATTATTTCTGAGGTCCAAAACACACAATAATATTCATTTAAGTAAGATATATTAATGAGGAAATCTTCCATTTTAATTTTTTTTCAATTTGAAAACATTAGAAAGTCAATAAATAAATGGCCCCAAAGGGTATTTTGAGATGTACCATGTAATTTGGAGGAAGTGATAACTCTAATCTGTCTCAGTAATTTTCCTAAACTACAAAGTCAGTGCCAACCGTTTAGAACTCAGAGGAACCAGATCTGTAATTATAAATTGAAAACACCATTGTCATCGCTCTGCTACCGCCACCTGTCACTGTACCTAGTGCAGTCAGGCTTCCCAGCCCGTCTCCAATCCTCCGCCACTGAACCTGAGATGTAGGGAATGCAGAGGTGGGTGTTAATGCCAGACCTGGGCGTGAGGTGCGGATGAAGATGCACTGATAGGCACCGAGGAGCTGTGAAACACCCAGAAGCTCTGGTAGCCTCCATAGGTTTGTTCACATGTATTCTGACATTTCCCATAATGTTGTGGCACGCGGGCGGGGGAGCAACTATGAAAGACAGTGACAATAGAAAGATATCTATTTGCAGGAGCCGATCCCTAGGAGGTACATTCCTGCTTAGCTGTTTAACACAAGTTATAGGTGTTTTTTCTCCCCCACTCTCTATATCTATCTATATAAATATCTATCTATCTATATATATGGATATATGTAGTGATATATATTTATATAGATATAAATAGATAAAGAGGCCATGAGATAATTTTTAAAACTCCAATTTAAGAATTTTTCATAACTTGTCAGGATAAATTCAAAAGGTAACATTTATTTTTCCTACCTTAACTTTTCCTGAGAAAGACATATTCCAATATCATGCACAACTCTTATGACATGATTTTTCACCCAGAAAAAAACAAATGTGAAAATATAAAGGAAAGAAAAAATGCATAACAAAATGAATACCTGAAAATATATTTTTTCATATCATGAAAGCTAAGATTTTAAACTAAAACCTTATTGAAAATGGTTGACAAATCTTATATATTGTTTTGTATTAATGTTTTTATATTTGTCACCACGTGGATGAACAGAGCTTTTAACTATGCCCTTCTCTTACTAGTCTGTGGGGAGATTTCTGGGTCTCACCATTAACAATAGAATGAATTTAATTGAAAGTTGATTATAGAATGAAAAATAAGGAAAGAGTCAGTCATGCAATTATCATTGACAACAGTTCAAATATTTTGAAGGCTGTCGCTGATCTAAAACTTAAAGCATATAAAATTTTGTTCACACACTTAAATTTTGTTTTCAGAAAATACAGCTCGCTGCTATGCTGTGTACTGGGATTACTGTCCGAGGGAAGACGGTGGTTACTCTCATCCTCTCCCACAGCCAAACCATATGACACACAAGAGATGTTTGAGTTTAAACAAAATGGAACAGCAGATATTATTACATGTTAAAATTTCCAAGAAAATCCTAAATACTTTACCCCCACAGGAAATGAATTACTAACAACCAATTGTTGTTTATTGTGAATATAATCTGATTTTTGAAGCCTGCTGTAAGAAGCAAACAAATGTATGTGCTATGAGGGTCTAAATATTTCTTACAAAAACCCTATTTTAGAGAGATTCTAACCATTCATTCATCTCTAGAGAAAATATGGAGATCGGGTTCAGTGCAGCAATTGCTGAGAAGCAGATCGAAACTCAGAGATGGCTTAGTATCTTGAAAGCTCCATTGCCACATCTGATAATTTAAGGGTTAAGTAAAATATCTCTCAAAAGTTTTGCAAAAAACAGCAACTGTAGTCAAACATATCCAGGAACAATATATAGGCAAGGATCACAGTTTTATACTTCAGAAAGTATCCAGAAAACTTTGTGTTCAAGAAGTGCACAAAAGTTGATTTGATAGCATTATTTAAAATAACCCATACTATCTCTACCAACTAAATCTTCATGTCCATGAATTAATAGTCCCTAAGTTTGTATCTTAGGTGATTACTATTAGAAAGGTGGGAAAACTTACTACTACCTTGGCAAAAGTATCACTATTATTGGTAGCCTTTGTGGATAGAGTTAGTGGAAAAAGACTCCATTTCTTCACCAGACTCAGTTGAAAGTGAACATTTAATTAGCACAGAATACCTGTCTATAGTGGCGAAGAGAGCAGTGTAGCAGCTGAGGGTGCGAAGTTTTGCTCCTGCATTGTCATGGAAAACCACTCAATAGAATGAGGGTCAAAACTTGCATTTTCGCCTAAACCTTGAGAGGAATTTATTTCAATGTCTTTCTGAAATAACCATGTTAACCATTCACAATGAAAAAAAAGCAATAGTATAATTGATACTATAATGTATAGTATCAATTATATATAATAGTATATATAATATTATAATTGTATAATCTGAAATAATATACAAATAAGAAAAGTTACAGGTATCCTACTGTGATATGAAATTAGGATTAAATAATAATAATGGAATTTTTTACATGGGGAGGGGAAAGCCCTTTATGAAAAATTGATAAGGGCCCATTTAAAAGTACATTATTCATGAAAACAATATATTCCCAAAAGGGTATATACAAATCAATTTTAAAAATGAAAACACACTTAAGTGCATTAAAAGAGACAGGTGATGGCTCTTTTTTGCTTCTTGCTCAGTCTTCTTACGTATCCACGTGAAGTGCCTTGATGGTGCGTGTTTCTCAACCTGTGTGACGATCTTCACCATGCGGAACTGAGAGTTGTAAAAATCTCAATTTCTACCCATACATTCTTGAAGGGTTAGTAACTCCTTCTCAAAAAACGGGCACTTTATGAACCACTGAACAAGAAGATGCAATAGTTGTTTATAATTTTAGAGTTGCATATATATTTGCTAGTTTGTGTTTCTACTCATATTTCTACTCATCTCTATCCTTATTCTATTTTATTTTTTGTGTGGTAAAATATTTAATAACATCCTTTAATTTTTTTATTGTTATTCACTTACAGTTGTCTGCCTTTTCTCCCCATCCCTCCACCCCACCCCAGCCGAACTCACCTCCCTCTTCCGCCTCCACCCTCCCCCTTGATTTTGTCCATGTGTCCTTTATAGTAGTTCCTGTAATCCCCTCTCCCCACTATCCCCTCCCCACTCCCCTCTGGCTGTTGTTACAATGTTCTTAACTTCAATCCTTATTTTAAACACACGGTTAATAAGGAAGCCAATGTCTTCCCCTGTTTGAGATGCCACCTCATGGTCTGAATTTCTCTTGGACTCATTTTTAAAATTTTTCCTGTCTTGTGTCCTGATACAAAGATGACTTTTAAACTAGTAAACATTTGCCACAGCAAGTGGTTTCATAATTAAAGTTATGTCATTTAAAAATAACCTTTATTTCTTTCTGCTGCAATAGTATTCCATTGTGTAAATGGACCACAGGTTTTTGAACCACTCATTTGCTGATGGACATTTAGGTTGCTTTCAGCACTTCACTATAGCTTTCACAACAGCAGGGATGGAACTGCAGAGTATTACGCTAAGTGAAATAAGCCAGGTGGCAAAAGACAAATACCATATGATCTCACCAATAACAGGAACCTAATGAACAAAACAAACAAATTAGCAAAATAGAACCAGAGACACGGAAATAAAGAACAAACTGACAGTTACCAGAAGTGGGGGCCAGGGGGGGAACGGAGGAAAGAAGGGGAAGAGTTTAGTTAAAGAACATGTATAAATGACCCATGGATGTGGACAACAGGGTGGGGATTGACTTGGAGTAGGGGTGGTGAACGGGGCAAGGGAGAGCAACAGGGGGAAAATTAGTACAACTGTAATAGAACAATAAAAAATTTACAAAATAAAACTTAACTATAAATTAAAAAATAACCTTTAAGAAAGATTTTATCCTGCAGTGATAACAGGGTCACAGAAATAGGACATTTTCATTGAGCGAAATGATCCTACCATCATCATATTATTTTCTACTTAGTAGAAGAGACTGCTTTTGTGATCTATAGTTGAGTGCATTTCAATAGTTTAATCATCCATTTTCTATGCCTCAATGGAAATTTACCCAGAAATCAGATGAGCAAATAATTGATTTATAAACAAAGTTTTTTTTAAGTCTTTTCTTATTTGCTATGTAATGGAGCAAAACTTCAACATTCTAAGTAATCAATCATATAAAGAAATCTATCTTCACATTAAAAAATGAAAATAACCTTTATCATGGATTTAACTATTTGAGTACTAACAATAAGGAAATTTAATTGAATGAAAACATAATTGATAGCAATTAATACTATCTTCATGTTTCATTTAAAACACGACTCTCAACATTTGACTCTTAAATAATCCTGGACATGGAGTTAGTAACACTTTAATAATTCACGTAAGACAATCCTGTTCTTAGTTACTGTTATTTAAAATCCTAAATCTATGTCAGTTGCTCCAAATATGTTTCAAAGTAAAAGGCCTCCTGTAGTAAATAAGCAGAATCAGTAGTGAAAAAGCCTAGAGACACAATGCTGCTTTTATCATATACGTGAGGGCAGGCATGAAGGCGAAGGTTTAGTTTGCTCTAGTAACTCTTGAAACATCCAGGTAAAATGCTAATCAGTGTAGCTACTATAAGGTACCAGAGAACTAAAACAGCTTTTCCATAGCTTTCAAGATACACGTGACAGGATTTAAAATGAAAATTGCTATAATTTGAATAATTTATCCCAATATGAGTAATTAATATGGATTTTTTTAGGGATAGCAATTTAAGTGTACGACAAAAAGCTCTGTCTGCAAAAAGGCAAACTCTGTGAACACTTAATGGGCTCTTACCATAGCAATACAGTTCATTTCAATAACGTGTACAGGTCCCTCAGGATGGATATGGATTTCAAGATCATACCAGACACGTAAATTTTTACTATCACCTGGAAGAAAACAAAAGCATTTCTTCATGTAGGCTTCAGAATACTATGCTTAACAGAAAACATGAACCGATATAATTTTCAAACTCTTTTTAATGGACTCATTTGTCGAGAGTGCTGCGGGGAGGGCGATAAGGTGATTTCATCACTGGGAAGTGCTAACAGAAGTTCTATAAAGCACAGCCACCCACGAGCATGCCCAGTAAAGACTCTCTGCCTGGTGCCTTCATTCCCCGCTAAAATAAACTTATGGATGTTTTACTTTTAAGTTAAGGATTAATATTTCAGAAGAAATAATCAGTCCTTTTTCACCATAATTGCCAAAGCACTCACATATTGGATGCAGAAATGTCCAAACATGGTACTACAATTCACGATGGTGCATTTCCAGTGCCCTAAGAATGCATTCTAAAGACAAAGTCAGGAATACTTCAAGAGATTTCTGGTTTCTTGGGATGGTAAAATGGATCCTAGCAATTTTACCCAAAGAAAGCTGCCATGGATATATGAACCAAGTGGACAGAAAGTTATGTCTATAATTGGCTTCCCAATATTGTTTAAAAGCAGGTATTTGTTGGTAATATCGAAAGTCACACTTCTAAATTCAGAAATCAGTCCCCAGTCTACCTCAACAGCCCCGAGTAGCAGGGCATGTAATGGTATCAAACCCAGTTCTTTTCATTCATTCTCATCTGTTCAGCTTCTCACTTTGCTATTCTGTACTCTCCAGCATTGACCTGGTTTGCAGTGTGAGACATCCTCCAGTTTCAGTTAATCGTACACATTGTCATATCCGTATTGTCATGTTTTAAAGATTCCAAGAACCGATACATTTGACTAAATTACTTAGACAAATCATGAGCCTCTTTGGGCTTCAGTTCCCTCATCTATAAAAGTAAGAGGTCCGGGCTAGTGGAATTCTCAGTGTCTCTCTCTTCTGAGAGAGTGTATTGGTTTGCACCGCATCGCATTGCATTGTATTGTATTGTATTGTACTGTACTGTATTATATTGTGATGCATTATAAAGCATTGAATGCCATTGTAGTATGGTGTAGTATATGGCATTGTATCTTATATTGTACTTCACTGTTTTGTATCATATCATATTGCATTCTATTGTATATTGACCTGTTTTAATACTTTAGCTACCAAGAAGCACTTACAAAATGAATGGAGCTGAGAACAATTCAGACATTCAGAGCAATCAGCTAGTGAGAGGAAGAAAGGAGATCTAGGAGCACTTATTATAAATGCCTGTGAGACGTTCTTGAAGGAAAACTCACCTCCACATTTTGAATTGCTTCCTGTGCTTATTTATTTTATGGACACCTTAAAACCATTAACGTACAAAGAATAAGTTACCAAATTTATCTTCATGTTAGATTACTGAGAAAACCACTGGTTATGTTTCTATTGGCTGCTCCTTCAGTTCTATGAAAGGTCTTGAAATGCTTTTAAGACATTTAAATGTGACATCTCACAACAAACCAAATTTCTTTTATTTTAAATTATTTTATTGTTGTTCAATTACAGTTGTCTGCATTTTCTCCCCACCCCTCTGCCCCACCCCAGCCAAAACCACCTCCCTCCCCCACCTCCACCCTCCCCTTGATTTTGTCCATGTGTCCTTTATAGTAGTTCCTGAAAACCCTTCTCCCCACTGTCCCTTCCCCCGTCCCCTCTGGCTATTGTTAGATTGTTCTTAACTTCAATGTCTCTGGTTATATTTTGTTTGCTTTTTTCTTCTGTTGATTATGTTCCAGTTAAAGGTGAGATCATATGGCATTTGTCCCTCACTGCCTGGCTTATTTCACTTAGCATAATGCTCTCCAGTTCCATCCATGCTGTTGCAAAGGGTAGAAGCTCCTGCTCTGTGCTGTGTAGAATTCCATTGTGTAAATGTACCATAGATTTTTGATCCACTCATTTACTGATGGGCACTTAGGTTGCTTCCAGTACTTGGCTATTGTAAATTGTGCTGCTACGAACATTGGGGTGCATAGGTTCTTTTGGGTTGGTGTTTCAGGGCTCTTAGGGTATAATCCCAGCAGTGGAATTGCTGGGTCAAAAGGCAGTTCCATTTTTAGTTTTCTGAGGAAAGTCCATACTGTTTTCCACAGTGGCCTCACCAGTCTGCATTCCCACCAACAGTGCACTAGGGTTCCCTTTTCTCCGCATCCTCTCCAACATTTGTTTGTGGATTTGTTTATGTTGGCCACTCTGACTGGTGTGAGATGGTACCTCATTGTAGTTTTAATTTGCATCTCCCTGATGGCTAGTGATGCTGAGCATCTTTTCATATGTCTCTGGGTCCTCTGTATGTCTTCCTTGTGGAAGTGACAACAAACCGAATTTCTTAAAATGAAAAGTCTTTCCCTTTCTAGCTCATGTATGCTTTACGGATTTTTCCAGTGCTTTAGTCCACACTGAGCTCACAGAGAAAATAATTCTGAAAATGAAGGGTGTTTGTAACTACAAAGACTGAATGCTCCACGACTCTGGGTTAGTGCGAAGAGCAGTAAAATAGCCTGTGAATCTGTGGGGACTGTATTAGTCAGGATGCACTAATCCTGTGTGTCTGTATGTACTTTCTGGAAATGGCTCATTTAATTGTCTTGTAAAGTCCGAAAATCTGTAAGATAAACCAGCAGGCTGGAGACTCAAGGAAGAGTTGTAGTTGGAGTCAAAAGTTGTAGTTGTAGTTTTACTGTACTGACTGAATGGTTTCTGGCTCAGGGGAGGTCAGCCTTTGTTCCATAATGACCTTCAACTTACTGGATAAGACCCAGTCACATATGAAGAGCAATCTGCTTTAGTTAAAGTACAGAGATTAAATGTAATTCTCATCCAAAATCACCTTCACAGACACATCCAGAATAATGTCTGGCCTAATATCCGGGCACCACGGCCCAGCCAAGTTGACACATAAAATTAACTATCACAGGGACAATAACACCTACTCTTTGTAGTTGCTGTGATGATCACATAAAGCAGTGTTGTGATGAAGATGATTTAATTCCTACAGTGCTAAAAATGTATATCAAATATGAATTCATTGCTTAGAGTGGGATTAGTGATGATTTATTGATGAAAAAACAACAAAAATAATAATAAATTTTAACTGCAGGTTTACGTATGCTAAAACTTTTTTCTAATTATAAAATCAGTAACATTTACTGTAGTAATTTGATATCTTTATAGAAATATTTTATATAAAAATCTGTGTGCATATCTTTAATTATTTTATTCCAAAAAAAATTCTTGGACTGAAATTATTGGATGAAAGGGGATAAACAATTCTTACAAGTTTTAAGCATATTGTAAATGCTCTCTTCGAATTTTTATCAATTGAAATTCCCATTACAATGTATAAGATGATCTCTTTAGGCTTATCATTAATAACTGGGTGTTGCCATTATATTTCATGTTTCATAATTTGGAAGGTTAAAAAGTTCTTATTTAGTTATTTTCACTTCTTTTTTGTCCCAGCTTTATTGCGGTATAAATTATATATATTTAAGGTGTACCATTTGATTTGATATACATTTTGATTTTTTAAAAAATATATTTTAAAGATTTTTTATTTATTTGTTTTTAGACAGAGGGAAGGGAAGAAGAAAGAGAGGGAGAGAAACATCAATGTATGGTTGCCTCTCCAGTGCCCCCTACTGGAGACCTGTCCCACAACCCAGGAATGTGCCCTGACTGGGAATCGAACCAATGACCCTTTTGGTTCGCAGGCCGGAGCTCAATCTACTGGGCCATACCAGTCAGGGCTTATATACATTTTGAAATAATCACCACATTCAAACTAATTAACATACCCATCATCTTACAAAGTTAGCATTTTTTAGTTGGGGGAGGTAAAGATACTTAAGATCTACCTTCTAAGCAAATTTTAAGCATACGCTATCATATCGTTAGCTATAATCGCATTGTCGTACATCGGATCTCCAGAATGTACTGCTCATTTCACATAACTGAAACTTCCCTAACTGAAAAGACATATACTGCTGAGCAATGAAAAACACCCATGTTATTACAGGTGATAGAACAGCTAATCGTGTCTAAACAATGATATGGGAAGACCTGTCTGAAGAACTGGGGATAACTGTAATGTTACTAGAAGCATTTTTCCTATGTCTTAATCTACCTTGTAACCTGTCATCATACAACTTAGACTGTTAAAATTAGATAGCATTCCATTTGAGTCCATTAGCACGACATGACAATATTCTGATTTCCTTTCAAACTCTACTAAGCATTTTTATCTGGTTTAACTTCATGGTTTTTCTGCCCAAGATTTTGATAAGGGCTTAACTTTTAGCATAATCCATCTAGAACAGGCTTCTGTTCTTTGCCTCCCCTGCATGATTTCAACTGAAGAAAGCTTTTTCACCTTGTCTCAGCTCAAAATATTCAACTGATGACTAAATATTGCCATGTAAATGGCTTAATATCACATTAAAATCAGGAAATACAAAACTGTGCTAAACATGATAATCTCCCAGATTTATTTCTTCTCTTTGAGTTTAACTAAACTATCCCATAATACTATTGCCTCTGTGTCTATTCTGTGTGACAAGCAGCTCACAGGGGCCTTAAGTGACACTAGCCCCTCCCACAAGTGCATACCCTAGAAAACAGCCCAGCTCATAATATGACTCCCACAACCACCCGTGTGCTAAGTACTCTCCCCAGCCTCCTAGGACCCTCTCCTTGTGTGCTCATTAGATGAAACCTCCTAGGAAACTTACCAAAATCCCCCTCTTTATGGTTTGAATTGATCAATCTGGCTTTCTAAGTTTTTTTAAAAGATTTTATTTATTCATTTTTAGAGAGGGGGAAATGAGGGAGAAAAAGAGGGAGAGAAACATCGATGTGAGAGAGAAACATCAATCAGTTGTCTCTCAAAAGCATCCCAACCTGGGACCAAGCCCACAACACAAGTATGTGCACTGACCAGGAATCGAACCGGCAACCTTTTACATCATGGGAGGAAGCTCGACCAACTGAGACACACCAGCCAGGGCTCCACCAATCTGGCCTTAGCTTGGGAAGCCCAAAGCATTCCATCCAAAGACACTAATAAAGGCATGTCACCAGGTCTCTGCCTGCACCCTGCTTGTTCTCCCCTTGTAGTCCATAGAGGCCTCTAGAGTGTGCCCTCCAGGGCCTGTGACAAGGAACTTCTCTGTTTCACTTCCCCTTGCAGTCTTTTGGGGCACTCTGACTCACCACCATGTGAGAACAGGGTCCTAATTTAACAAAGTCAACATACTTCTAAATTTCCATCTTAACATTCTCCCACTCACCAAGATACAAACTTTGTTATATTTTGGAATCAATCCTCTCTTTCTCTTTCTCAAGGCAGTCATCTAATAGTAGTTTCTAAAATGTTTTCCCTCTTAATCCGCATACTCTGTGATGGGTAATTGTATGTGTCAATTTGACTGGGTTATGGTATCCAGTTGTTTGGTTAAACACCAGTGTAGACGCTGCTGTGAAAGTATTTTTTTTAATGTGGTGAAAACTTACATCAATAGACTTTGAGTAAAGGAGATTACCCTGCATGACGTGGGCGAGCCTCCTCCATTCAGCTGGAGGCCCTCAGAGTAAAACTAAGGTTACCTGAAGAAGAAGCAATTCTGAGTTAAGACTGTACCATGGAAAACCTGCCTGAACTTGCAGCCTGTCTGGTGTGGAATCTGGACACGATCGCACAACAGCAACTTGTACCTAATTTTCTACCCTGCTCACTTGCCCTACAGATGTTGGAATTGCCAGTCTCTATAATCATGTAAGCCAGCTCCTTAAAATATCTCTCTTTATAATACATCGTATTACATTACATTATAATATTATGGTGGTATCTGTTTCTCTGAAGAATCTGGCTAAATGCAAATGTATTTAGTAAAGATTTCTTCTTTGGGATACCTTTGCCTCCACAACTTTGCTCCTGTTGACATACTCTTCTCTACTGCCCTCTAATGTCCCTGCTGCTACTCACACATAAGAAAACTCATTCTCCCCATTCTCCCAGAAATCTGCCCCGTCTATTCCCACACTCTGCTGTGTCATTTTCCCTTTAATTTCTAATAAAAATATATGATGTTTAATAACATGCAAATAAAGTTTTATAATGCAGGGAGGGAAAACAATAGCATTTACTTTCTTTTGCATGAGGAAGATTGTTATCACATCCTACGTTGGAGAAAAACATATTACACTGTTAAAATAATACAACTCATTAATATTTCATCAGAAATGCACTGCTATTTTTTGTTTAATAACAGAAATGTATATAAAGTTTTTCACTTGTGAAAGAGTAGGCAGTCTTCAAGCTGAAGGATCATAATCTATTGATGTTTATAGCAAAGCCCATCCAGACATTAAATTACATAAATACAATACTGAAATAATACAATAAAATTCTGACAAATATATGCAACTCACATTTGTATTATGAGTTAAAGTATCTGCTCATAAACTAGTTTATGAATACCAGTCATGAAACTCTCCATAATAATAAATGTACCTGGGTCTTCCTCATCAAGCTTTTGGTATATTTCTGACATTGTTTTCCAAAGAATAGGTACTACATCTTGATTCTGAGTTTGCTGTTGATCTTGATCTTGTCCTGGATCCAAGTCATTGTCAGATTCATCATCTGAACTGCTTTTAATGGAAAAGGCAAGTTTACCTACAACACATAAGTACAAGATGTCAGATCAACCATGGATTTGTTTTCTAAAATGAAAGATAGGTTTCCGATATCAAAGTTGCTCTAGCCCGAAACTAATAAATGCAAAGTCAAACACAAATTCTAGATTTTAGTACCAGAATTCAATCTGATTGTGGTACAGAACTATTCAGTGGGAAGTTCAAGAAAACGTTTTCAAAATTTCCATTGAAATGATAGTTTTTGAAGAGCTTTCTTATGATAATTACGAAAATGTGACAAACAATAGAATTGTATCAGCTTTCAGAAAACTAAATGAGTGCAGAGTGGTTCAACATACAAACACCGATCAGTGGAACATATCACATTAACAGAGGGAAGGAAAAAAACACATGATCATCTCAATTGATGAATAAAAAGTGTTTGATGAAATTCAACAGCCTTTCATGATTAAAAAAAAAAAAGAACCAGGAGAGAACTTCTTCATAATGATAAAGACCATATTTGAGAAACCTACAGCTAACATTATACTCAATGGTGAAAAACTGAAAACATTATGCAAGGCATAGCAGTAAAGACATCTAAATTGGAAAGGAAAAAGTAAAATCATCTCTGTTTGTAGATGATACAATCCTATACATAGAAAATTTTAATGATTCTATACAAAAAGTTAGAATTAATAAATGCATTCAACAATATAACATGCTGGATACAAAAGCAACCCGCAAAACACGTTAAATTCCTATATATTAGAAATGAACAATTTGAAAGGAAACTAAGAAAACAATTCTGTTAAATAAAATCATTATTTAGATAAACTGCATATGTTAAACAATACGTGTGCACAGAATAAGAAAACCTAATCGATACTTCAAATACTAAGAAATACTCTCAAGAATTAAAAGTACACATTTTCTACCATTTCTCATTTCAGTCCATTTATTTACTCAGAATATTTTCTCTTTCTCCAACAACATTATTACATTTTTATTATTCCTTCACAAAGAGAAATGGGACAAGCATTTTAAAAACAATTCAAAAGCCCTATAACAGTGTAAGACCATATATTACAGACCAAAATGAGAAATTAAACACGTATCTTTAAAAAGAAGGAAATGGATGATGAGAACTATGGAACTAATTACAGGTCTATTTAGTATTTTATGTTTTCAATGAAAGGACACTTAATGCACCTTAGTCAGAATTAGTCACTAATTTTTACTTAATGTTTTCTTGAGAAAAACATGTTTCTTGGCGATGGAATTATAATTTTATTTCTAAAAATTACATTTTAAAATTTCATCTTTATTTTTGGTTATCAATTGGCTAGAGTAGATGACACAAGTGGTCAAATGAAGCAGCAATGAACCGCTAAAGCAAATGCAGTAAATACTGACTATGAGAAGAATATGTGTCTCAAAAGATGATAATTTTTGCACAGAATATGTACGTGTGATTACTTTCTTCCCTATACTCCTCTGTTCTGGCCTACCGATCCAAAAGGGAACAAGAGGAAAGAAAAGCTTGATTGTTGGTGCTTGAGTTTATCAGAGTGACAGGAAAATTATTAAATGGCTTTGGAAATACTATACGTACAACAAAAATAACAGTAGTGAACAAAAGCAGCCTTCTAAGATTTAATGAAGATTCTCAGTTTGTCTGAAGAGTTACAAAAAATTCTAATACGAATAATAATTATAGCAATTATATTTTCAATAGCATAAGCTTGTATTTTGACAAAGGGAGGGTTTTTTTTTAATCTTCTAAATACTCTAAATGGTTGGTTTTTCAAAATGCTGTTTTAACAATCAATAAAATAAACATTTTCAGTACACAGGTCATTTTCTAAAATTAGGAATAGTTTTTCTCTGATTTTACATTCTCTTTTCTCTAATTTCACATTATCTTGTGAAATGTGAATATAAGACTCAAGTTTAAAGAATGAGCAATGCTATTTTATATTAATGTTTTTTCTTTGGCGAATAATGAAAAACCATTTATTGAATGCTCACTCCATGTTAGCCATATGCTAAATGCCTCTCATTCGTTACCTATTTAACTCCTTTCATACACATGAGTTAATTAGTGAGTAGACTTATTTTAAAGCTGAGCAACCTGGGCTTTAGAGAAGAAGGTTGGTAACTTACTCCAGGTCACACAGGTCATTAGTGACAAAGGCATATATATTTCCCTGACATAGAGTATGGGAAATGGTACATTAAGTCATGTCTAAATACCACCGACTATACCACAGAATAAACGGATTTCTGATTGGCAATATAGTAAAATCACTCACATGTTTCTAAAACATTTATTTTGACCTAAAGCAGTATGTCTCGGGTACTGCTCGATGGTCATCTAAACTATTTTATCCCTTAGAAAACCTCCCAAAATAAGTTTCCGCGGCAAACTTTGAATTCCACAAAGTTTTGACCTCTTTGCACTTGGGTCCCTCACACCCACCCTGCTCCTTGCACTGGCTTCATGCTTCACCACTGCCTATAGCTAACGAGGCACACTGTTAAGGAAAACATCTGTAGGGCTGAGCTTTTGTCAACTTGTGAATATCTTGGAGGAACATCCATTCCATCAAAAGGTTTTTTTCGTAAGTATTTGGGCTCTGCACATTACATTACACATGATCAAATGAATTTCCATTGTTTTGTTTCTCTAATATCCTACCCTACAAAATCTGAGTAGCAAGACTAAAGATGAGAGTCTATGGAATCTTTTGCTAACTCCCCCTTACTTCTACCTTTTTATTTCTTTAACCTTAAATGTAACCCTTTTGTTTTATTTCCCCTTCAAAGGCAAGGTGAAAAAATAAAATTATGTTCAGGGGTGTCCAACCTGCGGCCTGCGGGCCCCAAGCGGCTCAGGATGGCTATGAACGTAGCCCAACATAAAATAGTAAATTTACTTAAAACATTAGTTTTTGTGTGTGTGTGTGTGTGTGTGATTACGTGCCTCAATGTATTTAATGTGTGGTTCAAGACAACTCTTCTTTCTCCAGTGTGGCCCAGAGACACCAAAAGGTTGGGCACCCCTGATTGTAAATGATAAAGAACAGAGATTAAAAAAAACCAAAAACAAAACCGGAGCTGTGGCCACATCTGTCTTTATTCTGTGTATCATACAGCCCATCTCCTATTCTTTTTAACCTCCTAATTTTTATGATAAAATGTACACAACTGACCCTTGAACAATGAAGGGGTTTGGAGTGCTGACCCCCTGCGAAGACAAAAATCCAAGGGAGAGGGAAGGAGAGGAGAGGAGGGGAAGAGGAGGGATATAAAAGTTTTATCTTCTGAATAACAATGCTATCTATATCTTGCGTAGTGCAAATTTCAAAAAAAAAAAATAAAGATTTTCACCAGAATATCATAGGTAGATTAATCAGCCACTAGAGCCTTCTTCCAAAGCCAATTTGAATTTATATTCAATAGAGCATCTACAGCCTGCCTTGCACCCCCAGGGAGAGCTGACATACATTCACGAATCTGCAGGGTGCCTTGTGCCGATGAAATGTGGGCCTCATGGCAAACGCTGGAATCGTAGCAGTGCCTTCCTCAAGCTCAACAGAGCAAATGCAGTTGTCTAATGTTTACTCTCCTCCAAGTTTGTAAATCTTCCTTGACTGTACTATTACTGCACTACTAAGTAATTTTTAAAATAGTTTAGAAACAATTTCAGTTTTGTAATGTATTGCTTCTTCCGTTCAGTCCTGACTGGATACCTGCTGCTGTATGCCAGGTGTTGGTCTGGAGGCCAACGCTGGCCTGGCAGTCAAAGGATAGAGCACCCTGGTGTAAAGGCAGAAAATGCGGTATACGCCATCACTCACTGATCTGTGAACACGAATGCATTTACCTCCAGCCAATCATCTGAGTGTGACTTGTGAACAGAATGAATACTTATTTTGATTTGGGAGTCAGGGGCAGAAAGAAAAGGTCTAGTGCTCTCAAGCCCTCAAGGTAACACCATGCTGACGACTAAAGCTCAGAGGAAACATCAGAGCAAGGGCTGCCTGGGAAAGCAGAGATGGTAAAAGCAAAGAGAAAAGCCCGAAGTAGCATGAGAGGAGCAAGCAAAACTAATTCATTCTCTCCACAGTGCCTCAAGGCCTTGCTTTTGCAAACCATTTCGTTCACCTAAAAGAGAATGAAAATGCTTTACAGCCACCAATACTTGTTTTGAAAGACCAGTGGCATCTGACTGGTTCTTATGCGAGTACAACTAGGCGGCAGTCCACAACGGTGGTGGGAAAAAGCCGGCAAGATCCAAACTTAGTTTTGGCCAAGTTTTTGATGTAGCCCTCCCTGGCATTTTTTATTGAGACAAACCAGGACAGAGTGGGGACAAAAGAAGCTCCCAACTCCATCCCCCCATATACCTATATTGCGTTAGTGAATTTAAAAAAATGGGAGTTAGTATACTAAATAGGAGTAACAAACATTAATTGAGTACCTACTAGATAAGCACTTTCCATACATTCCAATTTAATGCCCATAACCACCCCAAAAGGGTTAAATATTATCTACCATATTTTACATGTAAGAAACCTGATATTCACTAAGATTAATTGTATTGCCAAAGTCACACAACCAAATTACAATATACTTAGAGGTCGAAGTCACATTTGACTTCTGAATGTATTCCCTTGCAACCTAATAACAGTAAAAAAGGAAATAGCAAAGTAAAAAATGTACAGTTTTGCCATTGCAATGTGGTGGTTTGCATGAATATACTGCCCAAGCTTTAAATGAAAAATTCAAATTGAAATTGCACTACTTTTGCTCAGCATTACATTCTGAAAATACACATAACAGGCAACGCTTCTCACATACAATAGTAGAGATAAAATTCTGCACTAAATTTGTGTTTCCAAGATAGCAACTGGTACCACATCCTTCTACATACTGTATTATTTCAGAAAGTAGCAGGATATCAACTATGAAAACTATTCTATCTTGTTTAAACATAGGCCTAACATAAAAACTTAATTTTGCACACATGGAACATGTTTTGACATTAAACAGAAGTTTATCAAAAATACATTTTAAAAAGCCTTTAGCAAAGCTGACTAAATGCTTGACTGTGATTGTTTGGACAAAGCTTTCTTGTGCCAGTGTCTGAGAGACCTCGCCCCAGTGCATGAACTTCCAAATTGCAAATGTGCAGAAACGAATCTTAGCTATAACTCACAGTTGTGCTGAACTGAATGAATACAATCACTTTTTAGCACATTGAAAAGCTCCTTCAACTGCTATTAAAAAAATACAAGGTAATTGTTGGCTACATCAACATCGATCGTTGTTACCTACTTTCTGGAGTTACCAGTTTACCAAGGGTCATGAATGGTAAGAGAGGCATCCAGACTAGTCTATCGTGAATGTTCAGAGTAGACAGTAAGCTTACTAATATGACTGGAAACCACCTTAAATACATGTTCTTAATATTCAGTTTTCTAACATGGGATAAACAGTTCAAGCACCTTGAACTGGGTTGAAAACCACTGATCTAAAGATTTGACGCTCTTTGTAAGTGTATATGAAAATTTTCATTTAAAATTAAAAACAAACATTTTCATTGAGATGTAATTGACATATAACATTGTATTAGTTTTAAGTGTAAAAATATTTTTGTATAATGTTTGGGCATCATTTTGGGCCCCAGGCTATGATGGACATATTACATTATTTCACCCTTATATGTGTTTATACATTTAAATGACTCATAATTCAATAAATGATCCTTGCTATTGGCTTTTCCTGTTGCACTTCCATCAATTCTATGGACAAGGTAAGACATTTAGCTACCTGAGTTTCCCCTTCTCCTGTTTTTTTTTGGGGGGGTTTCACAAATTAATGTCATTAATGATTATAAGAATCCTTAAAAGACCTTTTCCTTGGAGATAAAAGTATATTTGTTGCTCACAAATAGGAGTAATTTTGGGATAATTATAAAGTCCCATACTTATGTTGGAAAAAAACTACTGCACTAGTTAACAATGAGAGAAAACATAATTTCAAAAATGTAGGGATTCCCATTTCTACAATATTTTGGAAGAGATATTCAGTGAATTGTCTCCCAACTGAAAATTTAAGTCAAACACACATACAAACAGAGCAATCAGGAATCACTTCTGTGACCTTGGTCTAGGACACAAGCTACTAACGCGTACGCTGGCCACTGAGGCCTAACTGTCTTCACCTCAATACTAGTCTTATACAAAAAATAAAGCTTTTACTTCAGACAGAAGGACATTTCATTGCAGTTGTATAATTTGTTACTAATCCTGTAATGATGGAAGGTAATATTAGTTTTTTGCATTCTAATAATTACCCAGAACTGAGAGGTTGCTTTGTGGTTATTAAGGAGGGAATTTGCCACCATGTTTTAATGTTTTCAGTCAGTATCTCTGCCATGTCTTCACACATAGTGTTTTTGTTCATTTATTTTCCTCCACAGTTCCATATTTTCATACCCAGGCTGACTGATTCACTATTTTTCCATTTTTCTAAAGTTTCTTGACATAAAAAGACAATTTTGAAATCAAGGTAGAACTGGGCTTTGCCTCCCTAACTAGTAAATCCAGCCTATGGATTGTTTCTCTCTCACAGTTAATGGTATCACCTGCCTTAGTATCCAAAGTATTGCACAGTTGACTGTCCTTTGTCCTTTATCTCTCCACACCCAACTTTCATCAAATGCAGCGGCAGTGGACATTCTTCGGCATCAGTCATATCATTTGTTTTTGGAAATGAAGGCCTTATTTCTGTAGCTACTGGGAATGACGCTGGAAGATGACCATCAATCAGGTAAGCCCTCTTTAGGCATTGCCTTGCTTGAAAGAAGGAAGCCTTGTCCAAGGTCAAACCTCTTTCCGCATGTATCCCACTTTCAGTGACTGACCAATGCAGTAGGATAAAGGCCTAGTCCTCTTCTCTCAACTTGGGACACTTCTGAAAGGCCATCCTAGCTTCAGAGGCCCTGATGAGTTGACTGAAACCATCACTGAGCTCGTGTGGAAGCTCAGCTTCCCTCTGTGGCCAATACACTTTTTAACTTTCCTTCCGCCAGTGTCGATCACAACACATTTTGCCAATAAATGTCCTGAATGCTAATCTCCCATCTCAGAGTTTGAGTCCCTGGAAACCCAAGCTGTTCAAACATCATTTTCCCTTTTTATTTCTCTTGAAAGCGCCCTTCTGGTTTTTAATCCACTGTCACTGGTTGAGTTTGGTCTTCCCCTATTCTCATGTAAGAAAGGTCAGTCCTAGCTTTCTGTTCCATGGCCAAGTGGGCATTCAGATTCGAAATTCCACACGGGCACACTGGAAACCCAATTGCAACTCACTGCCGGCTGATGTGAAAATTCCAGAGCCATCCATTTCTCCAAATTTTTACCTACCAACCAATATGCTATCACACACACTGTAGTACATACTCCCAGTGCCCCATGAAAATAACCTCTGCAGAGAGATGCTCTGCACACCAGTGGTTCTGTATGATTCTTTTTCAGTGGGGACTCACTGCCTGAAGAGCAAACTTGAATCAATGATGGATAAGAGTTAGTGAACAAATACCCCAACCTCCTTGCCCTTTGGTGTGACAATTCCCTCAGGAGGTTCCCACTGAGGTTCCCCATGTCTCAGGGGTTATCTAATATCTGGCTTACTTTTTATTGACTTTCTCCCTTCAGCATCTTACAATAAGTAGCCACTGAGTGCCATTGATAGGTTCTGCGACTTTAAGTGGAACAACATAACAAAACCAATACTACCATAGGCTAATTGATATAAACAAGAGAGATGTCCTTACGCAGCCCATCGATGTTATAACAAAAGACTGACATTGAACAAAACCACATTATTTGAGGACCTGCTGTACTTCCCTATTTGCTCAGAGGGCTTCCTGTATTCATCTCTCAAATAAACTGCTTGCAATTAAATCCTTTTCTCTGGCTTTGCTTTTGGGAAAAGACACAGCTAATCTTAAGAACCGATCAAAGAGATTATTCCTAAAGGCTGCAAAATGAGCTCTCAGATATGATAGCCCTCTCTCACCCCTCCTGGCTGTCTTATATATTACCTCCAGATTTCTCTTTCTGTAAAGTTGACTCAGCGCCCTCAGTAATCCTCAATAGCTCCCACTGCAATAAGAAGGAAATAAAAACTCTGCCCAAGAAAGTCTGCCTGTATTTCTAACTGTATGTCACTCTGCCTTCCTGCCACATACACACGCACAGTCCAGACACACCGCTCTATTCATTATTTACAGAAAGTGCCTCCTCCGTGTTTACAATACGGTTGTTTCCTCTGCTGGAATGCCGTCCCCACCAGTGGCTGATAAATCTCAGTTCATCCTTTGAGGTCCAGATCAAAGCCATTATCCCTTAAGAAGTCCTCTAAGACTGCTACTGTTAGGGGTAAATATTTCCCAGTACCACACTCCTCAGTGCTATATGTACACTTTGAGTACGTCAGAGTGTTATCTTGTACTGAGATGATTTACGGATATCGATTTCCATTAACCAGATGGACTTCTTAGGACTCAAAAAGCTGTAACATCTATTTTTGTATCCAGTGGTAAGATTCAAAATAATGAACAAGCCTACATTCCAGCTCTGACCAATCAGGAAGAACATAGTATAAAGTCCTGTGGTATCGTGATGTGTTTTAACACTTTAGTTGCTGCTAGATTGTCAGGAAGTCCAGGGGGCCCAGGGGAGGGGCTACAGTGGTTAGAATGGCAAGAGTTATGATATAGTAGAGCTCAACCGAGTATTTGCCAACGTATAAGGGAAAGCATCTATTATAATCTTTTAACAGAGCATAACTGATTGAATGTTAGTTTTGTTCATAACTACTATGCTTATCAAGGCTTCCCCAATTGCGGGCTTTTTGTGAATAATTGTTATATAATAAAAACAGAATTGAAAATTACCACAAAGTGATCTTTTAAAGACCACTGATACCCACTGATATACTTCTTTAAACAGCACAAATAGGAACATTTTCATACGCTTTACAGTCTAGTTTTCTTTATATTCTATCAGGTTAACAGCTGTTCAGAAGCAACTACATTTGCACTACTTAAAATATTGCTGACGTCTTCCAATAGTAACATCAATAAAAATGGGATTAGCCTTCTTTACAGGCTCCCTTCCCCACATCGCAATGGCAACATTAATTCAATTCTGAGGGATCACCCTGGGAAGAACGATCACGATCATCTTTTGCAAATATTTTCCAAAATTATGAAGCCTGCAAAATCTTTTGTGTAGCCAGCAACCTTTGTTAATTCATCCTCACTTTACAACATACCCTGCGTTGCCTTTCACGTCCCCACATTCCGGCGAAAGGCCTTCAAACTAACACAGGAAGAGTCTGTATCTGGTTAGTGAAACTATCTATTGAAATTTTATGGTCTCAGAAAGGCTGCCAAATCCAACAAAAAATGACTATATGAAGAAACACATTAAGTCTGATTATTTAATTTTTCTTAGCTTTATTTCTATGACTTTAAGAGTCTGATTCAGACATTAGGGACTTTGTTTTGTTTAAGGGATTGATAAACATTGCTAATTCAACAATGTTCCACAGTTTGAGGTTCCTCTTATGTCCCTTCTCAGACATAGAACTCACTGCCTTTTATACAAAGTGAAACTGACATTTATCACATTTATCGAAAATAATGGCAAAAAGTTAAAATCCTAACACTAAAAAAAAACATTAGAATTATCATTTGAATATTAAAATGAATTTATATTTCTTAAAACCAATTTTAATCTCAATTATAAAAAAATGACAAAATGTGGTACTTCACTGAAATGCTTGGAATATAGCTCAAAATCTACCCATCACATGGAGAATTATTAATGGGCTTTGTAAAGCCAAATGTCTGCAAAGCGGTGGGAAGGTTTCAGAAGATGCTAATGACTGTGACGGTGGTGAAATTTGAGGCCAAGCAGAGAGTGGGGATGGGCAGGTCGGTTCTTCCCTCACAGCATGTTCTATTACAGTGGTAGTAATTGGATCACTGCTTGCCATTCTCAAATTTCCCTTGTGCTTGTTAATGGCATTGGCATCCAGTCTACTCTGTACTTTCTTCTTTGGTGCAGCTTTCTATAACTTTTGTGCTACCTATAGACCCTTTCCTAAAACATTCTTTACTGAGGCAAGCAGGGATGAGAGGCTAGTTCTGCACTTCTAGGGCATACAAGATTGCTACTAGGTGTATGCTTTCTATACCTCTAACTAGTATCTGTATACCTACATTACAATGATTTCCTCAGCAGGATCCAACCACCACAGGGCATTTAATTTTCTTCCAAATAGGGTAACTTATCCCTTTCATGAGTCACAGCCCCTCTATTCTTCCATATTACTCTTGTATACTTTTCACCACCTCTCCCTGGAAAAGCTTGTAAGACTAATCTTTACCCCGATTCCCAAGCAAGCAATTCTGTTCAGGGACCACCAGAGTAATTTGTAGAAATGAATGCTTTGTTAGACACACAGTAAGAAAACTTCATATCAACCAAAGACTTTAACCTATTGTTCATGTATCAATTAAGTGCATGTATGTTTTTCTTATACCTAGTCCTATAAACAGACATTCTCATAGGATGCTGTCTGGTTCATAAATTGGTATAACTATTTGAAAGTATCACAGTTTTAAATGTCAATTCCCTCAATTAAATATTTCTATTTCTAGGAATTTGTCCCACAAATAAACTTCAATAAATGGCTAAGAGAGCATAGCACTAGACATAAAATGTGGGCCCCAAAACTCTGATTATTTAGAAGGGTAAAGACTGAAATGGAAAACTAAATTTCCCTCTGGGTCTATTATTACAACAGGAAAATGTAAATGGCATTTTTATATCTTCTGTTCACATATCTGGACTACTGTGATAGTTAAAAATATTTTATTAATGGTTTGGTTACCTTTGAATATTCCACTTTTCAGAGACCTTATGTGTATAACATATGGACCTCTATCAGCAGGCCCTATGGTGATCTGTCTTTCTCCCCACAGTATTGGAAGATTTGAAGATACCTGGAAAAGAGAATTCAAAACCAAGAGTTATATATCAACATTTACATGAAATCAGTATAACAAGCCAAAAGCATAGGGAAAAAAATGAAATTTAAACACTTTCATTAACACTGTTCACTTTTAAATAAAAAGCAAGCCAAAAAATGCTACATACAGTAAAAGAAAAATATAGGACCTATGAAAAAATCGAACAAAAAAGATTCTTACAAAACAGAACAATTCAATTTTGGTCTATGACCCATTTTAAGTTAACTTTTGAACATTTAGGGGTCCAAATTCATTCTTTTGTACATGACTATGCAATTGTCTCAGCACCATTTTTTAAAAACACTTTTCTGTTTCATTGAATTCTCCTGGTATCTTTTTCAAAAATCGATGAACTATTATTATAAGGATTTATTTCTGCATATTCTATTCTATTCCACTTATCTACATATCTACCTTATGCTAGTATCACATCTTCTTTATTAATATAGTTTTGTAGTTAAGGGTTTATAGTAAATTTTAGAATCAAGAAGTATGAGTCATCCAATTTTTTCCTTATTTTACAAGATTGCTTTCTCTATTCTGTGTCTCTTACATTTCTATGTGAATTTTAGGATTACCTTAACAAATTCTACAAAAATGTCAGTTAGGATTTTGATACTGTGTTGAATCTGTATATCCATTTGGGGAACAATGTCAGCATAACAATATTAAGTTTTCTGATCCATGATCATAGGATATATTCCTATTGATTGGAAATTTCTTTAATTTCATTCAATAATGTTTTGTAATTTTCAATGTAGAAGTTTTGCCCTTCATTTGTCAAACTCGCTCCTAATCATTTTTATTATTGATGATGCTATTGTAAATAATTATTGATTTCACTTTGGATTGTTTATTGTGAACATATACATGGTAGGATTTTTTTGCATTGATCTTATATCCTGCAAATCTTCTGAACTCATGTATTAGTTTTGACAGCATATTTAGTGTATTTCTTATACTTTTCTATTTATAAGGTCATGATATCTACAGAGATATTCTTTCTTTTCAATGTAGATGACTTTTATTTCTTGTTCTGAACTAATTGCACTAGCTAATAATCCTCATCTTGTTCCTGACCATAGGGAAAAATCATTCAATATGATGTTAGTTGTGGGACTTTCATGGATGCCCTTTAGCATGTTGCAAGAACACATGAATATTCTCCAGGACAGATCATGTCTTTGGACATAAAATAAGCCTCAATAAATTACAAGGACTGGCATCATATGTAGTATGTGTTTTAACAGTAATGGAACTAGAAATAAAAAATAAACAAAAATTGGGAAATCCTCGCCCTGGCTGGTATAACTCAGTGGATTGAGCACGGGCTTGCAAACCAAAGGGTTGCTGGTTCGATTCCCAGTCAGGGAACATGCCTGGGTTGAGGGCCAGGTCACCTGTAGGGGGTACGTGAGAGGCAACCACACATTAATGTTTCTCTCCTCTTTCTCCTTCCCTTCCCTTCTCTCTAAAAATAAATAAAATTTTTTTTAATTTGGGAAATTTTAAATAGGTGGAATTTTAGACAACATAGTCCTAAATAACCAACATGTCAAAGAAGAAATCCCAAGGGAAATTAGAAAATATTTTGAGCCCATATTAATTAAATTATTGGGCATATTAAAATGCTTCCTTTCTTTTACTATACTTTTCAACTCCAGAATTTATTCTGTGTATTTATTGACACTGCCTGTTTGTTGAAACTTTTCATTAATTCTTCAGACTAGACTGCTTTTGGTTCATTGAACATATTTATAAAGGTTTGTTGAAAGTCTTTGTCTACCTTGCCAACTGTGGGTCCCTTCAGCTTCTAGTGACTGCTTATTGTCCTGTGTATGGGTCATACTTTCCCGTTTGTGTCCTTTTGTTTTGCCTCATCAATTTTACTGTTTTTGTTGAAAAATGTACATTATATATGTTATTACAGCCATTTTTGAAATCAGATCACTACTTCTCCATGTTTTGTTCTTTGTTGGTTTAGTGACTTTTCTGAACTAAATCTGCATTCACAGGACTGCGTGCCCACTGACATCCCTGCTTTATTAGCTTAGTGGTCAGGAACAACTCGTCACAGATTTCTTTAAATGCCTTGAAACAATAAATCATCAAAGTGTGTTATGGCATGCTTTGACCACTTGGGTAATTATTTATAACTCTGCCTTATTCTTCATTTCCAGCTCACACAGTGCCTGTGTCAGCCAGAAATGAAAAAACTGGCGTCGTCTCAGATCTTTCCTGCGCACGTCACAGCTCTGCACATGCATGTGGCCTGAACATTCCCCGGGGACATCTCATTCCCCAGGGACATCTCATTCCCCAGATCTTCCCTTCAAGTTTTTGGCCAAACTCTTGTTGGTCATAATTGTTATGGTAGCCTCAGGCAACTGCAATGTCAAGCAATAACTGTTGAACGGTTTTGGCAAATACCCTGAGGATAGAAATATAAAAATATTAGGAAGACCTGGGACACATGAACGGTATTATTGATACTTTAATGAAATAAAATTTAATTAATTTAATGGATATTATCCTTAATTACAGAAAGGGCTGCACTAAAAATGTATACTCTATAAGTAAAATAACCAGGTTCTTCGGTTTTATTTGTGGATTAGAATGATAGAAATATAGACTTTAATTATTGTTGTTTGTGAGAATAATTTTGCTATGAATAGAATTCTACTTCTACTTTTAATTAAAGTTAATATAGCATAATTATTACTTTTAAAAACTTACATTTTAAATAATGCATTCATTCTGAAGAATAAAGTATCAAAAACTTATAGATATGAGCTCCACCATAACAGCAAAATAAAATAACCAATGTTATGAAATTACACAGTTTTCTTTAACCTGTTTTCATCAAACTCTTAAGATAAGTTTCCTTGCTTACCAGTAAATTCTAAAAGGGGAGAAGGAGTGGTAGAAATATAATTTTTTTCCTTATTTTTAAATAGTAAATCTAAGTAGTCATGATTTTTTCCCTTCCTTCCTTCCTTCCCTCCCTCCTTCTCTCCTTCCTTTGTTTTAAATGCCACATTTTAATTACATTTGTATCTGTTCATTAAATAAAACTTCCTTGAAAACTATTATGTGCTCGATACTATGACTTATGCTAGCTATAAAACTATGGGTAAGAGAGACATGCCCTTTTCTCACAGTTCAGAATCTGGTGGCGAATAATAAACAGGCAATAGCAATATGAAGCATGTATGATCTTGAAACAGGCACCAAAATGCCGTGGAAGCACACGAATGGTATCTACTCCAGAGTTGTGGGAATGGGGGAGGATTTTTGAAAAAGTGTCATCTAGGACTTGTCCTAGACAATGAAAAGGAGTTAGGCAAACACAGAGACATGAAAGATAGGCAGTTGGACTGAGATTTCCAGATGGTAGCAAAAGGAAATGTTCATATACATAGGCCTAAGTGTTGCTGGAGCCAAAAGTGGCAAGAGATGAGGCTGAGCAGATAAGCTTTTGAAGGACAGTAAACGCCACTTTGAGGAGTATGTACTGCATCCTGAAAGGAAGAGATGACATGGAGGTGTTTTAGCAGAGGAATGACAAAAAGAGATTTGTGTTCATAGTGTGGATTCCATGTGCAATCCAGCAAGGAAGGAAGAAGAAATCCAAAGCACATACTTTCCAAGATCATAAAAAAAGCAGAAGGTAAATCCAGAGAATTCCCAGTCTTTGGCAGCATCCTCTAAAACTGAATTCAGGCGCCTGTGATGGATAGATATTTGAAGCTTCTTTCAAGGACTCTATTGAGCACACAACAATCTGTAGATCAGTACGGGAGTGGGGAGTGGAACATTTGTTTTGTGATTGGCTGAAACAAATCTAGCAAGGAGAGAGCTAAGTGTAAAACTCCATAAAAAATAAACATGCAAATAATAACGCGTTTCTTCACTTTCTCACTATTATTCACAGTAGTAAAAGACAGAATAACACTTTTGGAATTTTGTGTTTATAGGTTTCACATTAAAATTTCAAAACCTGTTTAAAATTCTTTTGAAAATACCTTGTATTATCTTGTACAATTTCTACAAGTGAAAATACACGTGACTCAAATAAATAGATTTTAATATGTCTTATGATTATATACTAATACTTAGAAATGAAACTTGTTTAGAACTAATTGCGCTTCATAATTGTGATGAATCTTAATACCTGTTAGACTAATAAAAAGTAGAATTCTAAACACTCTTTATGTGTCATTGCTTCGCCTAGTTAAATATAAGTAAATGATTTAAATTGTCATATAACTCAAAATACTCCTGCTAATAAAAAATCTTACCTCGTATGTCACCCTTTCCTTTGCATAATTAGGCACCATGATGGTTCTGTCTTCTCGGACCCCCACTTTACAGTTTGCAACGATGTGTTCCAAGGCCACGGGTCTTTTGCCAATCCCTTTCAAGGAAAAGATGTGCTCCATGCCATCTACCGTATTTTCTATAATAACTTTGCCCTGTGACAAATAAACCAAATTTCAGCTCTTCAGGAGTCACAGTTGGATGCCATACAACCTCTGCTGTCCTATTAATCTTGAATCTGAGTAATGCAATGAGCATTCACAGAGGTGTCAGCCATTTATTCTTCTAGTTTATGTATAATACCTCAGCTGAAAGACTAACATGACTTTCCTGTGAAAATCCCATTTTTCCCTTTACTTTTTCTAAATACAGAGTTTACATAGCAAGTACATGTGTGCTTACATCCTTGTCAAATAAATATGTCTTCAGAAATTAATTTCTGAAATACCAACTTCCTTAATGAATAAAAACAATAGGAGCATTGATTTTATTTTGTTATGCATTTTGTGTAAAAGTATCTAGATATAGGTAGTGGTGGCCAATGGCATTGTAATTTTCAGAATGCTTAGCCCTCAAATTAAAACATTTATTAGAGTTTCAAGCAGAGTGAACACAAATGATCAAGTTCAAGAAAATATAACTTATCTGAAAAAAGATTTACCATGAATTATATAGGTTAATATAATATATTATTGGCACACTAATACTAGGTAAATAGTATCACGGAGTTCATACCATAACCTCACATTCCAAAACAGGTTTGAATGTGAGAGGGTACTGTAAAGTTTCTCCTGGTCCAATAAATACTTCAGGAGGTCCATCAAATGTTTCTCCTTCTATAGTCACACGATATTTGCATTCCCTTTTTGTTTCATTAGTCTAAAAAGCATGAAAAAGGTAGATAAATATCAGAGAGATAGTATATATGAAGTTGAATTACATATTAATTCTTGGTGCTTTTCGTAAAATCATATATTGTATTTTTGAGTCTATGTCTTAAGAATCACCATTTGAAAGTCATATTTGTTAAGAACAACTATCAAAAATGTGAATACGAGGCACAAGAATGACTATATGCTCGTTCCGTGTCATACAGGAGCTTTGCCTAACAGGTTGATCTATGGGTTATTTCATATCTAAAGAAATATTCCCTTGTTGGACTTATTAAGGGTTTAAGTGATAAAATGGTCTTGGGGGTTACACATTTTACTCCTAATAATGGGACGCAAAACAGTGTTCTAACTGGTAGATTGCTTACACAGCAAAGGTAACATATCTCATCAGAGCAGTGTTTTGTGCTTTGAGCAGACTTCTGTTATATCTTTAATCATTAAACAAATAAAAGATAATTTATCAGTCAAAAAATTCAAAATTCCTTATGATTATATTACCTTCTTCTATGCTATATGATCGCTTTGAGTAATAGATAGCCAAGCTACAGACAATCATTGTTCTTAGTGCCCATAAACCCATCTTAATAAGATCAAGATCACAACAGAATTTGGAGCAGACTGATCAGAGTCCATTACTCTGCGTGGTGGGGCCAGGAGGCACAGCTTTTGAGTGGGAATTTGATGATAGGTTAAGGAAGTTAAAGTTAATTTTTTTACACAAAGAGATCCCCTTAATTTTTTTACACAAAGTGATTAATGAGGTGAGTAACACGATGACATTTATATTCAGGAATAAAACTCTAACTTCAATGTAGAGAAACAAACAGGAACAGATAATGCATTTAGAAATTAATAATAGTTCAAGATGAGAGGTTTGGAGGACTTTACTTGAGATGGTAGCAGTGAGAATGAAGAAAAATACAAAAAAAAAAAAGTTTGTACTTACTATCGGAATTTTCCGGGTAAGGGCTTGAAAGGTGGGTGTTTCCAATTTAATTCCAGTGGCTGGACACTCATCAGCCACCACTCCTTCAACGTAATACAGACGCACATCATAGTTCGACACCAACAAAATTTGGCAAGGGTAGCGTCCAGGAGGTACAGGAGTAAATCGTAAAGGAACTGCAAAAGATCCATCTGGAACTATGAGAATAATTTTAAAATAGTTGAATTAATTTAAATGGTATACACCCTAAAAATCATTTGGGGAAAAGCAATATTTAATATTATTATATTTAATTGTATAACCTAGAAGAGACCAGTTTATGTATGACATGGGAACACACCACCCCTAAATGTTCACGGCATAACAAGCAAGTTTATTTGTTAATGACAGACAGGTCGTTCATAGGTCAGAGGACGGTCTGCTCCCTAACGTCACTCAGGGACCCATGCTGTGAAAGATGTACCATCAGAAATACCTCTCCTCCTACCCCAACAGGTCAGGGGAGGAGGAGTAGCTAGGAGTTTGTTCATGGACTGACTTTTCAATGCTCAGCCCACATTACATTTAGTTGCCCAGACCAGTCGCATGGCTCTATCTAACTGAATGGGGGCTAAGAAATAAGACAGATATATGGAATATTTGGTAAGCATTACTGTTCCTCAGATTTCTGTGACTTACGGGTGCTGTGTCCCATAACAATCAAAATAATTTGCAAATTGACCAACAGATAGAAATAATTTTTTCTTAGTAATCAAAGGAGGCACAAAGAGCTATGTCTAATTAATACTTCTCATATCACCTTGTTATGCCATTTACCTTAAGTTAATTGCCTATATAAGTTTTTATGATGGGTATGCTATCTATGCTGGTCCTTTCCTTCCAAACAATACTACTTTTTCTCAGAAGATCAGCATTTTCTTATTCTCCATAAAATATGAAAGCCGTTATAAAAATTTCTCAACCCTAATGTAGGATGCAGTATAAGAATATAACAGAAATTTCACCTAATGCCAAAGTATGTAAATAGTACATGAAAAACAAATGATAAAAAAATATTTAGAAGCCTAATTCTGCAAAGTTCTCTCAAACCAAGAAAACAAATCAAGCTTACCAACCAATGGGACAGACCACTGTTACGACATTAATTGGTTATAATTTTAATTGACCCACATTTAATAACACAAACGTTAAAAATGGCAAACTTGTTTCCAAACCCACTGAAGTTTGTACACCAAGAAAAGCAGCCCCTCCTGCAAGAACAGTGACTGCTTGAAATCATTGTTCAAATAAATCGAAGATCTGTGTGTGTGTTATAAGTTACACGTGATGTGCTATATATTATAAAAATATATTAATTGTGTATCATACGGCATATATGGCATGCTGTATATTGCTGTACATCATATATTATATATTACATATTAAATATTCAAACACACCATTAATGGATCACATTGAAAATCTACATTACATATAAGCAAATTCCAAGATCCTCGGCTGGTCTAAGGAAATGACAAAGTCTGTCAGAGTATTGTTATTTTTATTCCATCCTTTTCAAGTACAAATCAAACTTTAGAATAAGATTTCTTCTTGTCCAAAGGACTGCAGGCACGTTTTATCATCTGTTATTGACTGATTACTTTCCTTCTGAAAGAAGTGTTTGTGTTGTGGCAACATCATTAGAATAAACCTGGTAAGATAATGATTTGATAACAATCTGTTGCTTTATTAACAGCAATAATGAAACCCCATTTTTGTCTTGCATGAGAGATTGAAAAGAAAATTCTTATGGATTAAGTAATTTAAAGAAAATTAAACTGCTTAGAATAGGAAATTTAAGCAATTCAACAGTAATTATTATTTTCAGCAAAAATAAAGAATAGCTAGCCATTCAATAGTAAACAATAATTGAAATGCACAAGTTCAAGTGTAAAACGTCTGTCAAAAGCTTTGTGTTACACATGTTCCCTTTCTCCTAAGCGTATTCTTTTCCTAATTATACTGAGTCAAAAGTGAAAGTCAAGGACATTCTTTTTTTTTTTTTTTAATTTACCAATTCTATTTTATTTCTGCACTTTTCCTTGATATTTCAAACATTTTTCCTTGGCACATTTGGATGCAATGAGTTTTTGGCATGTGAAATTTGTTAACAGGAGATTCTCAAGTGCACATTTTCCAACTCATGAAATGTTCACGAGCAAAGGCCCTAAGGAATGCAACCGTGCTGGCCCCTCTCCCTTGCAAGTCCAAAACCAAATCCACCGCATTGTGAGATACAGAGGAAATATGGCTCTATTTATGAAGATATATGGATAAAAACAGTATTCATTTCTTTTTCTTAAATATATGAAATAAGTTCATTGATTCATGCAGAAACATAAGTAGGAATACTATCATATATTACCAACAAGAAGTTGCTTCTAGATGAAGGTGTGTATCCGCGTTTCCGTGCATGTCAAATAGTAGAGGTGGGAATTATCTTGATTTGTAGAAACGTGGAAATTTTACTGGCCACATTGTGCCACCATCCTATTACTCTCTAAAGAACATGTTTTCTCAAAGTCCTTTCCAATTCTGCACTGTAACAGATGCTATCTGCGTCCTGCCATGTCCTCTTTCATTTCAATCTTTCCTGTAGGTCAGGAGCTTTTATGGAAATCTGTGACATTCTTCTTGAGGGCTTACTGTGGTCACAGGAGGGAGCTCACATGTATCAGGCCAGAAGTGACAATTAATGCCTACAGCTGCAGTTCTCAACAAATAATGTGTCATATTGGTGAAAAAATTACCCACCTTCTTTGTCTTTTGGTTAGAATAACTCTGGGGTGAATTCTCCACTAACTCCTAGAGATCCCCAGTGAAATGGAAACCAAATAGCTCACATTGGCAACTGTTCATTTACACTCTCTGAATTGGCTGCTTCTCTTTGCTGTCTGCCACTTTCTCACACTCCCACCTACGGTTCCTGGGATCACTTCTGAAACTACCGATCTTGAGACCTGGTCTCCTCAGGGTCTGGGGGTCCCTAACCCGACACACACCTGTACACACAGGAAAGAGAGCTTCCTGTCCTGGGCCTCGTGCTTTCTAGGGCCTCACTCTGAATCTTCTCTGACGTTGTCTCTCTACATGTGCAAGGAGTACATAAGCCCAAGGGGACAGGCCTACATGGAACCCAGCCCCAGCCATATTCCAAGCTCATGGGATGCTATAATTCACAACTCAAAGTGCTTTGATCCCCTCTCCAGTGCTTGCACAGGACTTTTCCCAATGTCAGTCCTCCCACTGTGAGACTCCCAGGATTGAAGGTAACTAAGAGGTGGCTATGAAGGGGAAGATATGGACCAATAGTAGTTATATGAACTGGGGTACCCACACATTTGTTCAACAAGAGCCTTAATGCACATGTCAGAGTTGAAAAAAGGAAGAAAACAGGACGAGCACCAGGCCAGGGTCCTGCTAATTTGTGCTGTCACATTCTAGTGCAAAACTCTGAAGAGGCCAAGAATTCTAAATTCAAACTTGGCTCTTTCAGGTTTGCGTAAGGTAATATTTGTCAGTGTGAAATAATAAAATGTATTCTATTTAACACTTTGTTAGTTTGATTTATTACTTTTAAAATTTAGACATACGGTATGTGGGCTTCCATATATGCTTTGACCTGGGCATTACAAATGTTAAAGACATTCTGGACCTGTCCCTTCCATCCCCACTCTCCTCAGATGTGCTTGCCTGGGGCCTTTTCTTTATAGGTGATCCTGGTAACTGTGGCAGTTGTCAGGGTTCTATGATTAAAGATAACCAAATACAGTGGTACATCGGTACCCATTGTTAATTCATTCCAGAATTTGTGACGAGTGCCAAAACTGATGAGTACTGAACGATGAAACATTTTGTCTTGAGGGGCGGTGGTGTTGACTCATACAAGTTCTAGCAAGTGTGATGAGTCCCGAGCAAGCGCCTGGTGCTGAAACATTTTTTCTTGTCAAAATGTGACATGTACTGGTTTTGACGAGTTCTGAAGCTGATGAGTACCGAGGTATAACTGTATATCTAAATTTATCAGAATACAGTTACTGAAGAAAATAAAGGGACATAAGAGAGAACCTCTCTAATGAAAGAATACTTAATTTTACATAACATTAGCTAGAAGAAATCAGTGTAATCTATAGTTTTTGAAAAAACTCTTAAAAACATGCTATATTATAGGTCATGGTTGTAACAATAAAAATCAATACCGCCATTTTCGTCAGCTATCCCTGCATAACAAACTACACCAAAACCTATTAAACAAAACCTTTCAACAAAGAAAGAACAAATTATTTGCTCATGATTCTGTGGCCTCACCTCATCTCAGAAAGCTTATCTGCTTCATGTGCTATTGAATGGACTCGCTCATGAATTGGGACGTCGACTGGCAATTCTGTCCATAAACTTTCTAAACTTCTGTGAGATGAACCTACTATTTTTCATATACAGAAGAATTACTGGTAGCAAAAGCAGGAGGGCTCCAATATACGCATGGTTATCAAATATCTGCTTCCTGCATGTTCCTTAATAATCCATTGGCCAAAGCAAGCCACACAGCAGAAACCAGGGTCAGCAAAGGAGGTGAGACTACATAAAACACGCATACAGGCAGCCATAATGCACTTGGGCTTTTACTGAAACAATCTACTTCTTAACTACAAAGGAAGATACATGTATAAAACAGTGGGGTGAAAGCAGCAATCAACTGAGAGTTTAAAATCCTGTTTTCTAGCTTAGTTCCTCTCCTGCGCCGTGTGACCTTGGGCAAAGAAGTCAGACGTTTTTAGAGAGAAAGGAAGGGAAGGAGAACGAGAGGGGGAGAAATATCTATGTGAAAGTGAAACATCGATCGGCTGCCTCCCAAACCGCAACCCAGGATTGTGCCCTGACTGGGAATGGGTCAGGTGACCTTTAGCTCTGCGGGACAACGTCCAACCAACTGAGCCACGCCATTCAGGGCTGGACTTTTCTTTTTTCCACAACTCAATTTCTTAATCTCTGAGAAATCAGAGAGTGAGATTTAATCAGTAGCTTTCAAGCATTTTACTTTTTGGTTTACTTTTTGGTTTAGGTATCCTGTGTATGAACGATACCTAAAGACAGAATCTCAACATATGAAACTAATTAACATAGAGTTGATCTGGTTGAAGTAGGATGAGAAGCTGGAAGCTCCAATTCACATCCACAACCCCCATAAAGCCAAAGCAAAGTACTTTAAGAGAATGCTAGGGCTCTATAGAATATAATTTGATGAATTTATCTCTTAGGTTTCTTGTGCATCAGAAATGTGGAAGAGACGAAATATATATAGTGAATTGATCATTAACTTCTATAGTTAATTATTTAAGTATATTACTGGCAAACAATGGTTAGAAGCTCTTAATTCAGAAGATGAGGTATCAAGAGAGTGAACAGCTATATTTATATGAATTCATTTATACAAATGAATTTATAATAAATATTTATTTATTCCAAGTTCATGTATGAGTAATTGTATTTTCAGAGAATTTATTGGCCTATTTGCTAATCTTATTTTCCATCTGCTACTGCCAAGTTTTAGGCTAGATTTTTTTTTTCTGTTCTACAAGTAAAAAGACAAACACATACTAGTTGGAATTTTACCCATTTCAGTTCCTTTACTACGTTCTTATCAGCACATCTGCCTCACAAATACTCTGGTAAAGAGAGTGATTCATTGTGTTCTCACTGCTCATTCCTGAGTTTCTTCACGTAGTATCAAAAACATGAAGTGTGCCATGGATTTCATATTTATTTATTTATTTATTTATTTATTAACATTTTGGGCACACATAGATTTCATATTTAAAAAAGGTATTCACGACAGCATGGATGGGACTGGAGAGCATTATGCTAAGTGAAATAAGCCAGGTAGTGAAAGACAAATACCATACGATCTCACCTATAAGTGGAACCTAATCAACACAACAACCAAATGAACAAAATAGGACCAGAGACCGTGAAATAAAGAACAAACTGACAGTGACCAGAGGGGAGGGGGAAGGGGATAACAGGGGACAGAAGGGGAAAGGTTGTCAAGGAACATGGATAAAGGACCCATGGACAAACCAAAGTGGGGAAGGATTGAGGGTGGGAGGTGGGGTCAGTGGGGGAAAATGGAAACAACTGTACTTGAACAACAATAAAAAAATAAAAATAAGTAAAAAATAAAAAAGTAAAACAAAATACTTCCCTTTAATTCGTTATTGGAGTTCAGGACATTTTCACCTCTAAACACTTTCCTATGGCAGTTTATTGCCGCCCCTTTGGATCGCAGAGACAAGTACATAACGAGCAGGACAGCCACAGTCTGTCTACTCGGAGGGACAGCTGCCCTGCGCCCAGAGGACATCTGACGGCGTTCACAACATTGATGGGTTGTGCATCGGGAGGGGGATAACAGGGGAAAGAAGGGGAAGGGTTGTCAAGGAACATGGATAAAGGACCCATGGACAAAGCCAAAGGCAGGGGGTGGGGGGGGAGGACTGAATGTGGGAGGTGGGGGGGTGGGTAGGGCAGGGGAGAATAATGGGGGGAAATGGGGACAACTGTAATTGAACAACAATTAAAAAAGGAACAGTAAAAAAAATTCAGCAATTACAAATATTAGTGTGTTTGATTTATTTTGTAAAATGTTTTCACTATTAGAAGTGTAGTATAACATCATCTACTCAAGAAAACCATTTTCTGAAATGGTTTAGCTGCTTATATTGTCAAATGTATTATACTGCTCAATAAAATAATAATTTAAAATGATAAAGACCCATACTAATTATGGACAAGTTCCTTTTTTGAAACATTGGTTAAAATGGGCTTTATCACTTCAAAAGAGGCTGAACTACTTTGCTTTTCCAGCACCAGGAAGATCTAAAATAATACCTATTTAAAGGTAGATCTACTTAAGGGTGAAAAGAGAGGAAAAGATTGGGAAAGGGATAAAAAAATAAGGAAGGAAGATAAAAAGAAAGGAGGGAAGTAGGAGTCAAGGAAGGAAAAGGAGAGCTTGGGAGCTGTGAAGAGAATGGCATGTGACTTTTTTTCCCTGACCACCTCCAAATGGCTCAGACCGCTGGATTTCTCACCCCATGACATTTCTAATCATCTGCAAGCAGAAAAGACTGCTTTGTGGTTCCCTGTCAGGTTTTGCTGAAAGGCAATTCCTGTACATCCTCGTAGGTCCCCAAAAGCACAGGAGAGAGGCCACAGAAAGGCACCAAAGTACTAAAGTAAGCAAAGGGCAAGAATTGTGCATTGTTTTCCCAGCACAGCCAAGTTAGGCTTAAAAGGTACAGGAAAACCTAACCTTATTGTATCGATTAGGTGTAGCAGGGCCTTACTAATCACATTCTGTCTGCTGGATGTCTCAATTACTGAGAGGTGTGTAATAAAACCTCCCATCTAATTGTGGATATGTTCATTTTTCCTTCCCGATTTGCCAATTTCGTGTTATACCTTTTAAAATTACATGGTCAGGAAAAAAAGTTTGAAATTTTCCTGTACATTGGATTCTTTCTTTTCGGATTAATACATTTATTTGCCTTAAAGTCTATTCAAACATTCATATATTTATGTCAGCTATTTTTTGATTTGTAAATACTTAGTGTAGGTTTTCGGATATCTTGCCAGGTAATTTTGTAAGCAGCACAAAAGCGAAACTGCATTTCACTTTTCATTGTGAAAATATCAACTTTTATAGTTCAGTTGGTTTATATTTATCTTGAGTAATGGTATATTTGTGTTTAATATCTGTTTACTATATCCTTTTTTTAGTTATTCTCTTTTTTTATTCTATTTGGCTCATCAAGTTTTCCTTATTTCCTTTTATGCATTTTACTGGTTTAGAAATTATACATTCTCTTTCTATAGTTTTTGGTTTTCCCAAATTTTCAGCATTCATACTTTACATAAAATGTCTTAAAATAGTTCAGACCTGTTCTCTCCAAATATGGGAATCTTACATGCCTATAATGGCAATAACCCAGTCCTTATAAAATTAATATTGCTGTCTTGTGGTTGAATTTTCTTTGTTTTTATACTTCCTGAATTATCTGTTGTTATTATTTCCATAGCCAATGCTGGTTGAAATGTATGCACATTTACCCATTACTTTATTAACCACTGTTCTTGGATCCCAATTCTTTCTTCTGAATTCAATTTCTTTCACCCATAAGTAGATCCTCCATTTGTTTTATTTGGCAAATATCTGTGAATTTTAAATCATCTCAATTTCACTGTTGGATTGAAAATATTTTTATTTCAACTTTACTCTTGAGTGGTAGTTTACCGGGATTTAAAATTCTACAGTGACAGTTAATTTGCTTCAGCACAGCCTTAAGTATAATTTTTGTTCCTTTGAAGATGTCTTTTTCTCTTATTGTTTTTCACAATCTCTTGTCTTTGTCATTCTATTGAAATACTATAACCCATTTAGGTGTCACTCTTTTATCTTCTGGCATTATCTTCTGGGATGTCAAGGAACATGTATAAAGGACACATGGGCAAAGCCAAAGCGGGGTAGGATCCAGGGTGGGAGGTGGGGATGTGTGGGGTGGGGGGAAAATGGAGACAACGGTACTTGAACAACAATTTAAAAAATTTAAAAAAAAGCCAAACCTGCTACTGCCCTCTCACTTGCTCCTATAAATAGCAGAGGGTTATCTTTCCTGGGTGGTCACCTGTACAGAGACCCATTCCCCTTTAACTTTGCAATGATCTCTTAGATCTAAATGAGAAGGTAGCTCGACGCACATACCCATGGGTCAATTTCCTGGGTGGAAAATGTATCCATTCATTAGGCAGGATATTGTCTGACATCCACTAGCAGTTTTCAAATAATGTAGGGGAAAATTTACATTTTAGAAAATTTCATTAACTTCCTGTTAATGAATAAACTCTCCTCCCACCAACAATGACATGCACCACAAAAACCTGGGACTCTTCCCATCTCTGCCGCCAGCAGCAGATCCCAAACAGCCTTGATAGAACGATGCTCCTCCACATTTTCCCCTCCAGTTATAGTCACCTGAAGTCCAGGGGGGTTGTCTCTTCAAAAGGGATGTAAACAAACAAATAGTAATAAAGGGCCACCTTGGAACTTAGTTCACGCATATTAATTCATTAGAAAAATATTTTAAAACCTCCACTATGTGCCAGAAATGAGGAGGCACCTGCCTAGTCTTCTGATAAATGTAGATAATAAATTTCTGAGAACAAGGCAGATCATGGGACTAAACTGTTTGCTTTTTTTTTTTTTAGCAAGATTATGTTTTAATTGAGTATGAGTCGGCAGAGGATACTCAATGTGTTTTTCCAGTCAGACCACAGCAGGGATGTTCCTTGACATCCCAGAAGATAATGTCAGTAGTTACTGGGAATTCCTCATAGGATTTATACAGATGGGTGGCTGTTATCTTTTCTTTCCATTGCTATTGAACTTTTGAATTTTTATACATCTTCATGGATTATTTAATGGAAAATTAGCAGAGGGTGGATCATGGAGTAGTAGCTTGACAGTATTTTTAACTCAGAAGTTTTCATTTTCATGTAATTTTTTAAGAAGGTAAAATTTCCAAAAGAAAAGAACTAAGATTTCACTTTCTAATTAACCCCTCCATGGGGAAGGAAGCCAGGGATTGCTGAAAGCAAATTAACTTTGTGCTTTTGCATTTTCAGGTCTGAATACGATAAACTTTTTCTAATGGTCTCTATTAAGAATAAAACATTTTTTAAAAAGTTGATTTTTAAGGTCGTATAGATTGATTTACAAAGTGTGCAAATTAGTTTGAATGAGCAGTTAGCAAGCCAATGAATAGCACATTCTCTAGGACATAAACTAGGGGGAAAGGCTTATACACTTTTTGATTAAATTCCTCCTTAAATATATTGTTGCCTAGCATATGTTCACCTCTGAAGACCTATAGAGAGAAAAAGACACTCTTTAAAATTTAAAAGCTCACCTTTTTTTTTTTGGCAGGTTCTATGTCCATAGATATAAAACAACAAAAGCAAAGTAAGATATTTATCTAAATAAAAATATCTCATATTAAAATTATGAGGATAAAGAATATATACAAGTCTTGGATATTACAATTATGTTGATAGGTGATAGCAGATTATTTGAACTTACAGTATATTTTCTTTGATAATATAGGACACAGTCATGTCTCATTACTGCAAGGTGGAGCATAGAAGGAACCTGGAACTGGCAAAAAAACCACAAAACCCCAAAACCCTCAAATGTTAGGACAGGACACATACTGGCAACTGAGCAAGCTGCGATCTCGGACTGTGGGAGGACACGCAGTGGAGGGCAGCCCGATCAGAAAGACGTATCGGTCCAACAACAGTCATGACATTGATTTTCAAAAGTCAGAAGTCAAATTCTAATCAGGTACGCGGACGGGAGAGAAGGGGAACTAGGTCAGGCTGATGTCAGAGGCCAATGCCACAGTCAAGAAAAGCCCCAGGATCCTACGTCCAGGGGCAAGATTCTTGTCAGAGGGGCCTCGGGTTGTCTGCCACAAGCTGGGTGACAGAAAGAGCCTACCAGTACTCAGGGAGGCAGTCTGGCCACAGCCAGCTTGGGGTTTAAGAAATGAAATAGAATCCTATGCCTATACGGGACCACAGGGGACAGAGGGAGATGCCACACAAGTAGGGCAAGCAGCACACGAATGCGGAGCCAGTGCTGTCAGACTTAACACTGGAACGGTGCTTGTGAGAGGGCAGGGATGACACAGGAGAGTGGCGGTCCACCCAGATGGGCTCCTAGATCCCAGGTCTGCAGTGAGAACTGGCCCAGGGCCTGGGATGAGGCATGTCAGCACAGAGGGTAGGTGTAAGGGGAAGAAACTGCACATTGCCTATCTTAAAAGCTGCTGACAGGGTCACTAGTAGAATTCTTTAAAATATTAACATTCTGCTGTATGGGATACACTCTATGTGCTTCCCAAGATTCCCTTTGTTCCACCACCTCCAGCAACCTCAACCGCTTATCCTATGCTCCACGTTCCTCCCTGCCTGAGGATGGCCAGTAATTTCCTGCAGAACTAATGGAGCCAACCCCTTAGCTGCTGCTCTACAGACAGAGAATTTCTGACTCCTCTTGCCATGGTGGGGCATGGAAGCTGGCATTCCATGGGGCCAGGGAATGCTACCTTGAAGCCTAGGACCATTAACTTTCATAGAGTAAAATGTGGCAAATGAGAATATAGGAGACAGGAGGTGAACACGCAGATAAAATTCTTTTCCTTCCTCTCTCACAGTGATTGCTCAGAGGCCTTTCTTTTCAAATTGCTTTTCAAAAATGACACCTGCTGAACGACCTGTGGCAGCATGCGTCATTCGTGGGGGTGGGTAGTAGACAATGAAGCAGCAGCTCATGCATGACTCATCGCTTTGCTTCCCTTTGTCCGCTTCCTTGCTTCTCTTTTTTTCTCACTCTCATTGCCCGGGATCTGCTGTACCTCCTGAGTGAAGCATTACTATTGCCTTCTATTCTCAGGCTTCAGTTTTTAGGGGAGTCAAACTAAGACAATTACGAACCTAAGAAAAAAGGACAGCATGATGGTTTTTGCAGCATAGCATAATGCAAACGGCAGTAGACAAAGTATTTAGTAAACTTCAGTGTTTACTCAGGAGACTTGATGTGTACTCTTCCGTGGCTTCCTGAAGGGACTTAAATTTTCTGGGCCCGACTTTCTCCAGTTGTAAAATGGAGACATAAAGTGGTAGCTTTACGCTGGGCGACAGTGCTTTCCCGGACTCTCAATATGTGGATTAACTACAGCAGTCACCTGGAGGGAACTTTTTACAGGTTCCTCAGTCTCTTCTGACCTGGGATGACGCAGCAGGCCTAGAGCAGACCTAGAATCTATACTTTGTCAAAGGTACTCAGATGCCGCTGGAGCACACACAGCCAGGGTTAGCAATCCCTGACAATGTGGAAAGAGCCCAGGCTTTTGACTCTCTATTTCTGAAACCGCTTTCATTTGTAAGCGTCTGAAACCCCACTCAAACAAGCAGGAGCCCCAGATGTAATTCACTGATGTAAAAACTGGCAGGTACAAAGGGAATGGCCGCCTTTACAATGACAGCATCTAGAAATCATGAGCTGAAATCATGAGATTTCTTCTTTGTTTCTCTGCCTTTTGACTTAGCTCTTCTCAGTGCTAACCTCATTCTTGGAGACTCTTCTTGTTTACCCTTCCTTATCCTACCAGCTTAGCCAACCTAGCAGGAAAGAAAAAAAAGCCATCCTTTGCCCAAAATGCCAAGTCTCACTCTCCCTGAATCAACTGTGGTCAATTCAAGCCCTGAAACGATTTCTGTAACGAGGTGAATAAACACCTCGATGGTCTGAAAGGTTAAGCAGACAAGCACTTTGCAGTTAGACTTGAAGATCAGGATTATTATGGGTCCAATATTGTTACTTGCACTAGACTACAAACTTCCTGAGGACAAGAACTTAATCTGATTTCTTCATTCATTTGAAACCTTTACAAACAAATGTGAATGAATGAAACCCTTTTTAATCTTCAATAAAAGATAAAATGAAATTTCTAACAAATACGTTTCAATAAGTAACAAAATATATGAAGAATGGAAGAGGCACAAATATTACATTTAAACCAGTAAATTTTAGGACAAATAATTAAACGAAATGCAATACAGCTTAGATATGAATATGGAGTACCAACTAACTTATTCTTATATGTCAGATCCCATACAGCATGACCAGAAAAGTAAATCCAAGCTATCATCCTTCACAGAAATTTTTTCCTAACTTTTCCTGTAAGCATTTCCAGTTCTTTCTCTCTGTATTTAGACTTGACAGAGTTACACAATTCCAGGTCAATTATTCTGGTAAAGATTTACATATTATTACATAACATTCATCTCAAAAATCACGATGTTAACTGCAAGTCTAAAATCTGTTTTTCTGAGAAGCACCAAGGTTGTTGGCTAGAAATGAAATGAGAAGAACAACATGACATTTCTAAAAGGGATTTCAGACAGAAGGGAGAAGTTCAGTGTTTCAGTCAGGTTATAACCCCCACTGGTGGGGGGAAAGAAGAAGTGAAGAGTTATCCTGAAATGGAAAGACAGGAAGGTGACAGTTGCCCCAGCTCAATCATTCGGCCACCATTGAGGCTGCTTGGGCTGAGGCCAGATCACAAGAGCATGTGACTCAATGTTCTGACTCAGGCAAGGGATCTGTGAGCAGTGACATATCATCGTCAATTGAGGAGAATCCTTCGCCCAATAGGACTGGACCCTGCACCCAGATGTGTGATTAGGGAAGGAGGGCAGAGGATTCAGTTACTGCCCAAGAACACATTCTCCAAAGCTGATTCACATCCATCACTGAGATTAGGATACAAAGCACTACAGAAAGTAATCAATAAAATCTATCAGTGGTCAGAACTTGAAATTTGTAGATAAGGTATTCATGGCTTATATTTTAAGTGCCTGCTCACCTAGCAACCACTGAAACTAATATCACTCCTCTTTTCACTCCATCAGCAGATCTCCCTTTCCTAATATTACATCCAGATGTGCTTCCACATGAAATCCAATGGTGGGGTGCAACTGGGGCAGCCCTCCAGTATCAGGAGGCACCTCTCTGACGAAAGACAGGATTATTATTTCCTTTCACAACAACTATCATCACAGCCCTGGCCAGGTAGCTCTCAGGTGGTTAGTGCATTGTCCTGATACACTAAGGTTGTGGGTTCGACCCCCTGGTCAAGGCACATACAACAATCAACCAATGAGTGCATAAATAAATGGAACAACCATCTCTCTCTCTCTCTCTATCTATATATCTCCCTAAAAATCAATAAAATTAAAAATGAACTATCATCACAGTATCTGTTAGGATACTTTTCTTATTAAAACACAAAAGACAAAAATCAAAATGTTTTAAGAATGAAAGAGAAAATAAAAATTCTCTAACATTCTAATTTTAATGGTGAAATAAAGAAGCTTACTAATGTATGGATGGTAAATAATCATAGACTTGGGCCGAAAAGAAGCTGACTCCAAACATTCCCATCGTGCTTTATCATAGCTAATATAGCTGTGTAACATCCCAACAGAATGTGCTGCCAGTTAGCGTTCATGCATTCGCAGGAGTATTCCGACTGCCCAGAGACGTAAAAACAAAATTCTATTGGACACTACTTTTCTACTGACTTTTATCTTTAAAAAATGAAAATACGTTTTATACCCTGTTCAACAACAAATAAAATGACATAGCAGTGACAAGTAAAATCAGATTTTTAAACGGTGTAGGTATAATTAATTCACCTAATTACTTTCAAGGATTTCTAAGTTGCAGTTCGGTGCATTAAATTTATTACACGTTAAGTAAAATCTGTTTTGAACTCCCATGCACAAAAGTACAGAATGTATTCATAAAACAAAAGTGCACCTTTATTTTATTTTTATGAAAAATAAATAGCAACTATTATACTACAACCTTCAGGTATTAGAAGAGAAAGTGATCAAACAGGGGAAGAAGACCATGTGATTATTTTTAATCACATATTATGTGGGTAGAAACAAGTGATTTAAAATATAAATGGCTGAGAGTTACGAACGAAGTTGAAAATTCTATACATCTAACATCTGGTCACTCTAGTGACTAGTCAATCTAGTCACTAATAATCGGTAGACCATTTGAAATTAAAAACCAGAGCTGAACCCTGAAGTCAAAGTTTGGGTTAAGTTCTCATGTGGCTAGTCATAGTCCTCTATCTTACAACCACTTTTAGTTCATCTCACTAGCTAGTTAGCAAAAAAGTAACAACCCAAGTCACAAGATGGAATGAGAGAATGAGCCACAGAAGTGTGGGGACCAATACTAAATGCCATCCAGAGCACATGGCTCAAGACAGCTGGCAAACACTAGGAACAATTTCACATCATCAAATTTCTAAAAGACAAGGACCTTTTTTATTGGGTTCACTGCTCTATCCCTGGGGCCTAAACACTGCCCGCACACACTAGGCTCTCAGGAAATATGTGTCGAACAAAGTATCCTATCATCTGGCATCGTAATCAAAGGGGCTGAAGATATATGTTGAAGATAGGATTCTGTCACTACTTAATTCTAGTTCATTTGATTAATCCCTCTGTATTTCAATTTCCTCATCTATAAAATGTGGAATCTGAAATAAATCAGTGGCCTTCAAACTGTATTCATGAGAATCTGCTTTGTGAGCCACTGGTGGGAATACAATAGGCGGTGGGGAAGGGCGAGCAGACAGAGTTCTGGAGCATCTTCTCTAGTTTTGAACAGAAAGCTTTACATTTATCTAATTTATACATTGTATGTTTCATAATATTTCAACCTGCATCCCAAACATCTATTGTTATTGGTAATACACTCAATGGGTCAAAAAAAAAAAACCCTTGGGAAATTAGAAAATACTTTAAGATCTCACTTATGAGAGCAATTTAATGAACAAAAAGAAACTAACAAGCAAAATGGAACCAGAGACATGAAAGCAAGGAACAGACTGACAGGGACCAGAAGAGAGTGGGGAGGGGGATGAGGAAGGAAAGAAGGGGACGGGACCAGTCAAAGAACAACATGAATGACTCGTGGACATGGACAACAGGGTGGGGACTGACTGTGGGAGTGGGGGACAGGCTGGGCGGAGGAGAGCAAAGGGGAAAAATTGGCACGACTATAATAGAATAACAATTTTTAAAAAAGAAAATGAATATAAAAAACTTATAAGATTTGCCTGAAGCAGTGCTTAAGGGAAATTTATAGCTATAAATGCTTATAACCATAAAAGAGAAAATCTGAAATCAACAAACCTACTTTAAGATTTGGGAAAAGAAGAGCATCCTAAACGTTTTAAAGAAAGTAGAATGAAAAAGTAATAAAGACGGAAGGAGAAATTAATGAAATAGAGAGGAGAAAACAATACTAGAGATTATCACTGAAGCCAAAAGCGACTTCCTTGGAACGATAACAAAATTAACAAAACTAACTAAATGGACCAAAAAAAAAAGAGAGAGAGAAAACATTGAAATTATTAGACTCATAAATGAAACTAGGGAAATATTCCATTTCTGCCTTACAGAAATGAAATGGAATATGGAAGAATGCTATAAACAATCATATGTGAAACAGTAGAGAACATAAATGGCACAAACTGGAAATAGATGGGAACTTCCTCACAGGGCATTCATGAAAAACCTACCACTATCACAGCACTTAATGACTGAAAACTGAATATTTTCTCCCTAAGTTCAGGAAAAAGACAAGGATGTCCTCTCATTCCTTCTATTTAACATTGTCCTAAAGGTATTAGCTTGATCAATTAGGCGAGAAAAAGAAATAAAAACAATTTATTTCTGAAGGGAAGATGTAAGACCACCTCTAGATGTGTATGACAGTATCCTGCATATAGAAAATCTTAAAGAATCCAGTAAAACATATTAGAATTAAAACATCCATTCAGCAAGGTTGAATAATATAATTTCAGTATTCCAATCAATTTTATTTCTATACATTTATAATAAATAATACAAATAAGAAATTAAGAACACAATGTCATTTACAGTCCTATTGAAAAGAATGAAAACACTTAGTAATATATTTAACAAAAGAAGTGCAAAATTTACACCTCAAAACTACAAAACTGTCAAAAATTAAGGAATATCTAAAAAGTGAAGAACTATTGCGTGGTCATGAATCAGAAGGCCTGACATTATTACGATGACCCTCCCCCCCAAACTGATCTGTAGATTCAGTGCAATGCGTGTCAGAAAGCCAGACGGCTTGCTTATAAAAACTCACAAGCTGATTTTAAAATCCATATGAAATTTTAAGAATCTCAGAACCAACACGATATGGTCTCAACAGAATAACGTGGCAGGACTTCACACTTTCAAAACTTACCACAAAGCAATAGCATTTTAAAAAGGGCCGTGTGGGTAGACACGTAGATCTGTAGAACACAGTAGAGAATTCAGAAATGAACAGTGCATCTGTGCGCAACTGATTCTCAGCGAGGGCGCCAAGATCACTTAACACGCAAGGAAGACAGAGAGTTTTCAACAATGGTGAGGAGACCACCAGATAGCCACATGCGAAAGAATGAAGTTAGACCCTTACTGCAGACGATAGAGAAAACTAAAAATAAATCAGAGGCCTAAATGCAAGAATTAAAGCTGTAAAACTCTCAGAAGAAAACACAGACCTAAATCTTCATGACCTTCAATTTGGCAATGGAGTCATGGATATAATGTCAAAAGCAAGAGCAAAAAGAATGACAAAAATAGATAAATTGGACTTCATCAAAATTAGAAACTTTGCGCTTCAAAGGATACTATCAAGACAGTGAAAAGACAACCAACAGAATGAGAAAAAATATTCGAAAATCATCTGCCGGGGAGGGTATTGCATTTAGAATGTAGACACAATAGTTGCAGCTCAATAATAAAAAGACAATCCAACTTTAAAAAAATGGGTAAATGATCTGAATAGACACTTATGAGATGGCCAATAAGCACATGGAAAGATGTTCAACATCACAGATCTCCTAGGAAGACAGAGTAAACGGGTTATACTGTACCTTATAATTTTTAACCACCACTTTAGATGTAGAAATATTTTATAGTTAACACAAAGCTATAGGCAAATACAAATGAAAACTTAAGAAAACCATAGTGAGTAATAACATAACTTAGAATCCATGCACATAGTACATTGTGGGAATAGCCCTAATAAAAACACATATATTCCTATTATTATTATTCATCAGCTTGGAGATAAGAGAAAGAAAAATGTAAATTAATTGTAATACTTCATACTATATATTGTTTATATATTATTCCTTGTATTCAATAATGTAATGTATTAATATTCTATTAAATCTGGCTTGGTCCTTCCTAAACACAAATCAAAATGAAGGGACACCAGGAGACCAAGAGTAAGTACTCAACTAATATGGGCCTAGTCCATACCAAAGATAAATTACTCATAAGTGGTATTGTTCTCCTCTGAGATGCTCTTGACCTCAATATCGCCCCACCCCTTTAGAGACGGCACAAGCCACAACTCCAGCACAACGTTTGCAACCAGGTTCACTGTCAAAGTAAGAGCTCGCCTTTCTCAAAGTGCACGTACTCTGTTTATCATATAGGCATTCTGTAACAAAGACAAGTCTGCAAAGTTCAGTACCAGTAATTAAGCACTCAAATTCAGTACTTAACTACGTGTGTAGTTTGTTGGTGACTTATAACACAAACTATTACTCAATAATTGGTATTTATGTAGCTAAACTATCTTTTCAAATATTTCATGAACATCCTACTAGTAGAGATAATCTGTTCTTCGCATTTTATTATTTCACAGTGCCTGCAATGGATAGATATTGCAACCCACACATCATGACCTACTTTTTTTACTGGCAGGTTTACGCCCTTCAGCTTGAACTTCGGGATGCTGAGGAATGTAGATTTCCTTGGGGACATGAAAATATCCTGGAAGGCTCACACTTGTTACGTATGAAATGAACTTAGGCTGCTTCAACTTTGAGATGTTAAAGAGCCTAGAAGTCTGCAAATAAACAGAAAGAAAAAATTGGAATGTAATTGTCTTACCCTTTAACTCTAAACCACAAAAGTGAGCATTATGTATTTAGACTCCATATTGGGGGGGGAATCAACTGAGGATCTGAATTCGTTCATTTCTTTAGACATGTTATTATTTAATTGGTGAGAGAGGACACTAAGGTGTTTGTTTCATGGAATGAATGGAGTCACCCTCTAATCCCATGTTCTAATCCTTTCAGCGCTGACAAAGTCATAGCCGCAGGAAGAAACCATTGCATCGGTGAACAGCATTGAGAAAGTGCTTCCCTGCTTCAGTTGAACCCTATGCATCTTAACATCTACCCATCAGCTCTAGTTCTCATTAGCAGTGTAGTTAGTCAGTCCCCTTTCTTTTGCTGATGACAATTGAATAGGGGGAAAAAAACAGATATAAACACACGCACACACAAAACTAGGTCCTGCCCCTCCCCAGACCTCCAAACATCTCTTTTAACTAACTTTCATATTTTTACTGCTTTTAACCATTACTTATATGATGTACTTTACAACTCACCCCTATGCATATGCTCCTCAAGACACAATTGAGTTCAATACTGTGTTTCCTAAAATAGAACACTGAAGAGAAACGTAGCTCTCTACGTGTGAACCAAGCAATGCAGAGCACAGAGATAGGCGATCATTTATTTTGATCTGGATGCTGTGCTGCCAACAACATAGTACAGCCCCATGGCTGGACTAAGCGCATTCTTGGAGCCAGACTACCCGCAGTTATACATTGAGACTCTAAGTAAGATCAGCTTGGTTATTAATCAAAGCCACAAATCTTTATTTGTAAAACATGGGTGATAATAATAGTACACACTGCCTACCCCTGGTGTATTTAAAGTGTGAAGGAATGCCTGGTGCTTGGAGCATATTTTAAGAATTCAATAAATGTTGGCTGTCGTTATCATCATTGTCATTGTCATTATCATCGTTGTCATTGTCATTATTGTTGTCATCATCAACATGGTCATGATATCATTACTCATCAAAAATTAATGTCAGTACCTCTAGCACTTGTCTCTTTCACTGGGTTCATGATGTATAAAATGCACAAGAATTTTTTCCCACAAAGTCCTACTTTCTACCTACTTTATTTTGGCAAGTCAAATCATGTAAATGCAGAAATTTAAACTAATTAAATGTAACATTTATCACCGCTTGGGTTTGGTTCATTTTTCTGGTCATTGTGAGTAAATAATTTATTCACATCAGCAACTAGCTCTTTACCCTAAATACATATTGTCTGCCTTCTAGATCTTCAAGTCATTCAAAATAATGTGTATTGACACAGACTCTGCTTGACCAAACTCCTGGAAGCCCTGTTCTCAACTAGGCCTCCACCTTGGCATACAAAAGCTGCAGTCACAGAAATGGGCAGGTGCAAGAAGTGAGAGAGGAATGATGGATGGGATCTGGATTTAACTGATGCTTATCTGCAGTTACTTTAGAAAGCTGGCAGTTACAAATCCTTTCTCTCCCCTTTGAGATGGAAATCTTCTATCCACCGCAACTATCTCCTGGAGGACCTCAGAACCCTCTCTTTGGAATGCAAATCTTCACAGATAATGTTCCTGGCCAGAGGGGGACCTGGCTGCAGTCACTACCTCTGGGCATAAAGATTCCATTTGTTTGTTTCTCCTGACAATAAGCATCAATGAACAAATCCAGATCTCAACCGCTCCTCTCCCTTCTTGCAAATGTTCACTTCAGTGAATCTGCTCAAGCCCCTAGTCATTCTCCCTCCATACTTTTTCTCATCCTCCCCTGAAGACTCCCAGTTACTGCTGCACAAGTTAAAGTTTTCCGTTCATTTCACACTGGAGCCTCTTGCCTGCTGCAGTAGTTACTGAATAAACTCTATCCCCTTGTTGCTTTAACTCCTGCCCAGTTTTATCTTTCACAACATCAGTAGGATTACTTCATGATTTGAAGGGCACTTGAATTATACAAAAATACAGAAAACTTTTTCTTTACCCTTTCGAATCCTCACCAAGGAGGTCTTTCAGATTTCCTTTTTAAAAGATATCAAGCCCTGGCTGGTGTGGCTCAGTGGATTGAGCATGGGCCTGTGAACCAAAGGGTCACAGGTTCGATTCCCAGTCAGGGCACAAGCCTGGGTTGTGGGCCAGGTCCCCAGTAAGGGGTGTACGAGAGGCAAACACACATTGATGTTTCTCTCCCTCTCTCCCTTCTTTCCCCTCTCTAAACATAAATTTTAAAAATCTTTAAAAAAAGCCAAAGGTTACTCATAAAGTGTTATCATTATCATTACTATTCCTACCGACACATTCAGAGAAGTGCACACGTACAGATACTCATCCTGCGAATGGGAGAGGGAAGCAAGGATAAGTGATCAGCTCTGTGGAAAACCAGGCTATGAGGCAACCTGGATGGAATCAACCTATGTACAATGAAGACTTAAGGTTTAAAGTGGCGTTCGTTCGCTCAGGCCCATGTTCCATTCAATGCGACAATGACAGTACTTCTCACACACAAGTCAGTACGGGGTAAACAAAATACATGTAACAAAAGTTTTTTGATTTCTAAGAATTCACATCCTAGAGAAATGGGTACATATAAAAATAAATCTTGTACACAACACGATTTGATAAATAAAATAATTACAAAGAAAGGTGTGCTGGGTTGCGGGGAGAAAGCTAAAAGAAGAGAGAGAAAGAGAAAGATAGGAATGATATACATGCATAAATAACAGAAAGAAGATTCATGGGCAAAATCCATCTCATTCAAGCATTTTTCATTTAAATAAAATATTTTGACAAGAGCTAAGAATGAAGAAAATGAATTTAAAAAGAAAAAGAGAGATTGTATGTGCAATTTGATAGGCTTAAAATTTGAAAAGGCCACATATCGAACATTCTGATTGTCATAGTGTCCTAAAAGTTGCACCAAACCTTCCCAGACTCACTGTTCTGTAGCGGAAGGAAGCATTTTGGTAGGAGCCGAAGAGACCCATCAGCTTCTTAGATGCACAGTGTGGGTGGGTCTGTCCAGAGGGCGTCACAGCCTTAGGCCTTGATATTTCTGAGCTAATCAGAACTTTAAAATCCAGCTCATCCATAAGGTAAGCATCACTGTTAAAAATCTATGATTAGGGCTGTATCGATTATAGCATTGTGACAAAAAGAAATCATCCCTACAATGCTGAGTATTTTGTTGTCATGTATGTAAATGAAGGTGTTTCTTAAACAAGGATGAAAACACATCATTTATTCCTTCATTGAACAAAGATTCTGTGACTCCCTCTGGCAGGGCACACACATTTCTAGGCACTGGTGATATGAGAGTTAACTAAACAAATATCTTGTCACAGATTCTCAGGTGATAAATTCTATCCAAAATGAAAACTGAGGGAAATGTAGGATTTAGACAGTGCCTCATAGTGGTAAGTGATGCTTTTTTAAAAATGTAAGTTGGTAAAGCCGAATCTCACGGATAGCATTCAGACAGACCTGAATGAAATGAGGGAGGCAGCCTCTAATACCAGGAAAAAAGTAACAGGGAGTGTGCATGGGCCTTGGGGAGCATGCCTTGGTCATTTGAAGAACAGCAAGGAGGCCTGTGCTGAGGGGCTGACTCAGTGATGGGCTCCAGGGGAAATGCTGAGATCAGGGGAGGGGGTGGGACGGACCAGGAGGGTTCTGAAGACCATGCTAAGAGTCTGGTTTTTAGTTTGACGTGAACTGGCAAGGCAGTAGAGGAGCAACATGAACAGGTTCACAGTTTAGAAGAATCGCTTTGACAGCTCTGTGGTGACTAGCATGTATTTTATTTCCATTATAAAATAGAGTTCAAGGTATAATAACAGAGTCTGTAGTAATAGTAGTAATAATAATAACAACAACAATGCCATATAGAGTACAGTTATTATATACCAGGTATTATGCTAAGCATTTCACATAATTATCTCACTTAATTCCCATAAATTATCAATATCTCTAGAATAAGAATATAAAAAGAGTAAAAATATAAAAGAATATAAGAAAAGAAAATATAAATATTGTATTCTAGAATATAAATCATCGAAGTTTGATGATTTTTAAGTAACCAGTCCACAGTCACTCAGGTAGACAGTGTTAATGTCTAAATTCTCAGCCTGGTCATCTGATCCCAGGGAATGATGCTCTCCACGTACACAACAGAAGTATCCTGGGCAACTTGTAGAATGTGCCCCCACTCACTCTCTTCCAGAGATCTGTATTTAATTATTCTGCAGTGATGCCTGGGCATTAGTATGATTTTAAGTTTTCTAGACTAGCATTCCAACGTGGAGCCAGAAGTGAAGACAACTATGAATTAAGCAATTGCAGTGCAATGCCTAAAATTAGTAGTGTGCATAGTTACAATTAATTTAGTTATTACTACTAAAATTAGTAGTAGTGGAATGCAAAAATTAGTTGAATGCTTTCTGTCAGATCAATTTTTTTAATGAGGTAAGAAAGAAAAAAAGCTACTGAGCTGTCTCTCTGGAGAAAACCAGCATTCGTCTTCTTTTTTTTTCCCCCCTATGTATAAATGCTCTGATTCAGTAACAGCTCTGTAATTTTTAAAGAGAGAATAATTGAAGTGCATCATCTGTCCATGCTCACCTCGACCCTGGTCAGCCCCAGGAGGGCGATGGCCACGCGGATGCTACTGCTCTCCAGAGTGCCGGTGAGCAACCTTCGCTGGTACTCTACGTCGCACATCTGCCTCTGTGCTGCGAAGGCCAATGCCTTTTCCTTGGCCTCGTTAGTCAGTGGCAATATAAGCTCGACATCCATTATTTCATTGGGTTTGCATTTCAAATACAGAACTGAATCTCCCTCATCAAACTCTAGGGGAAGCAAAAACATTCGTGACTTCAATGACCATTTATGCCTTTGACATTATCATTCAGAAAGGATTTGAGAGGTTTGAAATATAAAACTGCAGGTGTGGCCTTCCTTAAACACAGTAAAAGTAAACCGGTAGCACATTTCTAGTAGTACTAATTCAGTAATTCGGGGCTACGTCTTCAGGAATTAAAGATATCTTCCTGATACTCTGTAAAAAGAGATCCAGTCAAAGGTTCTTTCATAGAAATGTCATCAACGTGCTCAAAAATTCAGTGACTACTGTGCTCCTAACAGTGACTAGAGGGGGGAGGGTGGCTAGCAATAAATGTAAAGAAAGACATCGGTCAAGGACTGGCATGAACTGTCATTTTCTTTCACTAACAACCTTACACTTTAAAGTAGACTGTTATACGACTGACATCGTAAAGTTGCAGTGTAATTATATAGTGGAAAAACTTGCTATGAGGAAGTGTAGGTAACTGTAGGAGAAACAGTCCCACCCTTCAACATTATAAATTACATAAAACATATGCATACTCTACCTTCTGGAGGATATTTGTACTCATTACTGTGTAAAAGTGAGGAAGTCACTGCAGGTAGGCGGGAAGGCAACGGGACCGTAACTTTTCCTTCCACAGCGTATATTAATTCTCCAATCTAAAACACAACCACACAATAATATTAAATTCTAAAAGCTCAGAAATTAGGATAAATTTATTAGCTGCAAGAAAAATCTGCATGTTATAAAAACATCATTGCACTGTGTATTTTTAAGCCACAGATGCCCTCAATGTGTAGAAAAAGGTAAGGCTTAAATATAGCCCACCTAGTGCAGGAGAAGCTCCGTATGCAGCAGAACACGGAGGTGACTTAAGAACTTCTCAGGATAATACTGACAACGGCTGATCTTTATAAAACTACAAATATCCATTGTAGACTGCTCTCTTAAAACAAGTAAATGATCAAACAAGCAAGAATGTTTTTCCTTCAATGTGTACTTTATTGTTGGAGAGGAGTGACATCATTTTTGCAGGGTATCTTGAGTCCCCAAGAGTCTACATTTTAAAGTACAGGTTTTCTAACTGTCATTTGATGGATGACTGGATGAAGAAAATGTGCTATATAAAGAAAACTGACCAGTATACAATGGAATACTACCCAGCTGCAAGAGAGGATGAAATCCTACCATTCGTGACAACATGGCTGGATCCTGAGAGTATCATGCGAAGAGAAGTAAGTCAGATGAAAAGAACCATGTGATTTCACTCATATGTGAGATATAAAACAGAAAGCAACAAACAAAGAGACACAACAAAGTCACAGATACAGACGACAGAATTGTGGTTGCCAGAGGGGACAGCGGTTGGCGAAAGGATAAATGGGGTCGAATACGAGGTGATGGAAGGAGGGAGACTAGACTGGGTGGTGAGCACACAATGGAATATACAGATGGTGTATTATTGAATTGTACATGTGAAATTTTTGTAATGTTATTAACCTATGTCACCCCCCAAAATTTAACTAAAAAAATTAAGTACAGGTTTTCAAAACAAGCAGTGATAATCTGAAGATCTTTTAGAATAAATAAGTAATTAGGTAAAAACTACAAAAGTCTACCTGGACAGAGTGAAAACAAAAGTGGGGTCAGTGCAAAGGCAGCAGCGCCATACAGAGAAAGATTAAAAGAGGTGGACGAGTCTACTTCTAAACCTGGCACTGTCATTTATTAGCTACTAAGCCTGAGGCAAGTTTCCTAACACTCTGAGTTCTGGTTTCTTCCACTGTAAAATGGGATGGACAATATCCCTTCATTTTAGGGACCTAGAAATTAAATGAAAAGAAAGGGGAGAGAGAGAGCCTTAAGAGATATATCACACCAATCTATAAACAATGGATGAATATTATTTAGATCTTGATTCTGAAGGGTAACAGAATATGTCACCTCAAAATGTGATTATAAGAGTTCAGGTCACCACAAAATATGCCACTTTGGTATGTTGATGCTTTTGAGCTGTAGGCATGTGAAAGAAGGTAAATGCAGGGAAAGACTTTTTCTGAACTCCTCTTATCTGTCTAGAGACAGATCTTCCGAAAGGAACGCAATAGTCATAAATCCCCTCCCCAGGGGTTTCATCAACCGGAGAAGACTGACTCTTTTCACCGGAGAAGAGACTAGAAGTCAACATTGTACCCAGACAAACTTGGTCACAGACTGACGTATCTCCCATCTATTATTCTATCATCTTTCCTAAAAATCATTTACCCTGCTAAGAGGCCGACGTCCCCTCTCCACTTTCCCTAATAAGATGGTATTTAAGCTTCAATTCTAAGCTACCTTGGGGAGTTACTCAGTTTTCCTGGGTATCCCCCATGTATACATGAGGTATACATGTTAATAAACTGTTTGTTTCTCTCCTGTTAATTTTTTAGTATGGGTGGGGGTTCTCAGCCAAGAACTCAGAAGGGTAGAAGAAAAATTATTTTTCCTCCCCTACAATTCAAATAAAGAAATTCAAAGTAAAATGATGTAAAAAAAAAAACCCATACAAATGATTATGAGACACTCAGGAAAATATGAACAATGCTTGGATATTTGATTTTATTAAGAAAAAATTACAAGATTTTTAGCAGTAATGGTATCATGGTTATGTGAAATTTTTGTTGTTGTTGCTAAGACAATTACTGAATTATTTGTGGCTAAGATGATGTGATGACTGAGATTTGCTTCATTATAATCATGAAACATATTTAGCCATGCACCGTGGAAGCTGAGCAAAGGGCACCAGGGGAGACTTATTATTTTATTTCTACAACTGTGTGTATTTTACATTTTCCATAATAAATAGTCTTTAAAAAATGCTTATGCCTCAAGAAGTAGAATGACACAAACTAAGGATGTAGTGAGGACTACCTGAGGTGACACATATTAGGAACCTAAGCCTTTGCTTGGCACTGACCAGGCATGTAAGGGATCCGCTTAAATGGAGTGGGACTATTTTTGCAGAGCAGGCTTCCCAAACATTCAGGTGCATATAAATCACCTGAGGATATTGGGAAACTGCAGTTCTGACTGGAGAATCAATGAAAACAAGGACGGGCAAATTTAAGTTTAAGCCACACAACGGAGGCTCTTGTACCAGTATGGACTTGTGAGAGGCATGCAATTAACCACTACGAAAGCAAAAGAAAACAAACCTAGATTTTAAGCTGGAGTTGTAACTAGTTCGAACTATCCCACAGTCTTAAAACAATATTAACCATGTGCTTGAGAGACTATTCCACACATATCTTTGAGTAAGCAATATATGTAAATTGTATAAATTCGTCACATAATAAAAATATGTATTCTAAAATATTGTGACTATCTTAGATAAATGAAATGGAAAAATTGAAAATTAATCTGGAAACAAAAGAATAAATAATTTCTGATTGCAAGGTCAATTTATTTAGAGTTTCATTATCTCTTCCATTGAAATTTGTTTAAAATAAAATTAATCTCATCATCTATTTTCACATGATAAGGTTCCACAGAATTTTATTAATTATGATCCATAATTACTTTCAGTTCATGCTGATAAAATTTGGAAAACTCTGAATGTTTTAGATTGTTCAGCATTTAAATCTGTGCACTCCTGGTAGTAATTAGTCCATTATATATAATTTTCACATAGTAATTTTTCCTAAATAGCTATGCGTTTTGTAAACATGAACTCGAGCTAGCAATCCGAACCGTGTTGTGTGTTTGTGTGCTTCTACCAATACACCGGAGTGGTCAGTACTGATGCACAGTTTTCACTGATAATTCAAGAAGAGTGCCGATGCATAAATTCAACAGAGACTGGAGAAAACAATATATTAATATTTACTTATATTTCTTCCTTTTTCTCACCCTTATTTTTATCTAAAAATCAGTTGTTTTATACAAAATATAATATTCATAAGAAATCAGACTCAGGGAGTATAGTTATCATAATTGCATGTTTTTGTAAATTTGCACCTGAATGAAACCTGATCTATAGCTTGTCTACGCCATGAAAATGAATACCAACCCATGGGAGTCGATACAAAAGGAACAAACTGCTACTTGTCAGAATATTTTTCTTCAATATAAATTATAAACAGCTTCCTAGCCTTTGATTAGCCAATGGAAATATCAATAACTAAGAGTCCATTCAATTCCACTTCAATCCACATATTACACAGACAATATATTAGCATCTGTCAAAAATTATTTTGTTTAACTTGTTCACTTTCAATATATTCTTTTTATTTTTTTAAAAAAACTTGAGCCCTGGCTGGTGTAGCTCAGTGGATTGAGTGCCAACCTGTGAACCAAAAGGTCATCAGTTGGATTCCCAGGCAGGGCACATGCCTGGGTTGTGGGCCGGGTCCCCATTTGGGGGTGTGTGAAAGGCAACCACACATTGATATTTTTCTCCTTCTCTTTCTCCCTTCTTCTCTGTCTAAAAATAAATAAATAAAATCTTTGAAAAAAATTAAAAATAATGCATGTTTTGCCTATGTCAGAAAATTATTCAGGAACATAATCTGTAGTATTGTTCAATTAGTTCCCTCTACATTTCGTGAAATAAAATCAGAATGGGGAAGAAATACTAATGCAACAAAGAACTCTTTTAAAGTAGAGAAGCGCCTTATTTTTCAAGTCTGAAGGCTGCGACAAGAGAAAAACAATTATCTGACACCTAACAGCTATTCTAATAGTCACCAACTACCTTTCCTTTCTGCTCTTAATTGATATTTACCAGTCGGCATGTTTAGCTGGATTTATATTATTATATTTTCCAAGAAGATACCATAGCCCATGGCCAATTATAAAAACCCTCACAAAATATATTTTGTTCTTCTTGTGTATCTAGTTAAATGAAGTCCTCAAATAACACAGTTACATGCAACATTAGAAGACCAGCTGTTAATGACCCAGAAAGGAGGAACACACAAGCTGAATTGAAAGGAAAGTTTTAATTCCAGCTCTGCCACTAATTAGCTGGGTAACTTCACACAGGTCATGGATGCCCTCCAGATACACATAACCTCAACCTTTAAAAAAAAATTTTTTTAAAGCATTTCTAGATAGAAAATCCCCGTTTTTTCCATAGGTCTTAAATTCTACTTATTTTTTTTATCTTGGACCTAGATCTTACTAGGTTTTATAATTTATATTTGAATTGGCTGAACAACATTATATAATTTTGATGGCTTAACCGGCACATGAGAGCTAAGCTAAAATTCTAGAATGTTAAATTCCGTACACCAGAGAGGGATCATTAATCATGGTAGATGACTATTTGACTCTGCCATAATTATAATATGAAACTGGCCAGTAAGAATAATTACTGTTCTTTTAAAATACTATTTATCATTGAATGATAGGAGGCTCAGTAAGGGTAAGAAGTATAAAAAGATTTATATGCCTGCACTTAAAAGTTTAACTTTCTTAACACAATTTTAACAAAATCTTAATAGCATGCCTGACAGATTATTCTGCAGACATATCAAGAAGGCAACATATATTTAAATGGCATAAAATATGAATTGAATTTTTAAATTTTTTATGTGTTTATTTTTAGAGAGGGGGGAAGGAGGGAGAGGAAGATAAATATCAATGTGTGGTTGCCTCTCGTGCACCCTCTACTGGGGACCTGGCCCACAACCCAGGCGTGTGTCCTAACTGGCAATCAAACTGGAGACCCTTTGGTTCGCAGGCTGGCACTCAATCTACTTAGCCACACCAGCCAGGGTTGAATTGATTTTTTAATGCAAATATAAAGTATGTTATGGGAAAACACTTCATTCAATAATAGGAAGCTGGGCCTAGACTCTAGAAATCATTGCGGCGATGAAAATTAACAATCTCTCTTCTCCTTTATTACCACATTTTTCAATAACAGTTTCTATTCAAATTTTTGCCACCAATTTTCTCAACAAGAAAATGAAAACTTGTTTTCTGTCAAGTATGAACATCATTCAAATGCCTTGGGTTGGTAAGGCTCAGTTGGTTGGAGTGCCATCCTGTACACCAAAGGTTGGGGGTTCAATTCCCAGCCAGGGCATATACCTAGGTTGCAGGTTCAAACCCCAGTAGGGGAACATATGGGACACTACCAATCAATGTTTCTTTCTCACATTGACGCTTCCCTCTCTCTCTCACCCCCTGTCTCTCCTCCCTTCCTCCCCTTCTCTAAAACCAATAAACATATTTAAATATTTTTTAAAAGATTGATCTTTATTTCAATATCTCTCTGACTCCAGAGGTGCTTTCTAAAACAAAGATGAAATCAGATAATGCCTATGCTCAATACCTTCCTACTTTCAATAATAATAATAATAATAATAATAATAATAATAATAATGTTATTCAATTTTAAATTCACTGCTCTCCTCCTTCTTTATCAATGTAACTTATCCATCCAACCCATTTTTCTCCCATGTCTAACAAACCATTCTCAGAAATGGCAATTCGAGTGTCCATAAATTTCATGTTTAGCTGTTTTGTCTTATGTTCTTTTTCAAATTTTCTGAGCACACTTTCCCCAGCCCAAACTCTGTTTTACTGGCAAATTTTTTAATAGTATCTTTTAAGATTTTATTTATTTATTTCCAGAGAGAGGGGAAGGGAGGGAGAGAGGGAGAGAAACATTAATGTGTGGTTGCCTCTTACACGCCCCCTACTGGAGGCCTGGGAATCAAACCAGAGACTCCTTGGTTCACAGGCTGACAATCTACTGAGCCACACCAACCAGGGCTACTGGCAAACTTTGACTCATCCTCCTTGACCATACTCCTGTGTTAGCAAATTATCTCTGCTCTTCTGTCATATAGAAATGCACTATTCCCTCTGTTTGAGAAATGGTCACAAGCTGTCTGGCTATGTTATAGAAATCAGTGGACATTTTCTGCTAATTAGGACACCATGTATACAAGGAGAGATTAGGTCTTGCAAGGGGTTCTTGTTGAGGGCAAATGAAATATGTTTTACTGTAAAAAAAAAGCTTGAAAAATAATATAAACCACCCTCAAATAATACTCAGTTGCCCCCAGCTAAAGAAATAAATTTCATAAAACTGAAGTTAGTTTGCCTAAGTGTGAAATTACATAAAGATTGTAGCATAATATAATGCAATGTTTTTATCTTTGCATTCCATAAAATAAGCAAGAATTATTATTATTAAAGTCCATACATTAATTATGATTGAAGAAAGTTGCAAGTTAATTGTAGAATATTTAAAAACATACATAATAGACTCAGGGAGAATGAAATGAGTGATAGCACATAAAGTCAGATGAGCGGTTCTACTTATCTGCATAAATATGAAGGAAACGGCCAGACTGCCATACAATATATTAACAACCCGTTTCTCTTTGGGATGTGGGGCCCTGGTGTGGTTGCTCAGAGATGCTGACTCCCATGCAGCTTTCTCAAGTCAGCAGTAGCTGGACATTGGTTTCGATTTGTTCTGACCAATTTTTGTAGACACAAAAGGACAACAAAGGACAGGAAGATAAATCTACCAGGGGAGAGAGGAATCTGGTTTGGGTCAATACAAAGGCTCATGGTTGGTGAGGCAGGGCTGGTTAGGCCACAGCAAGTGGCTGCAACTGGAACTCACTCTTATCCCGGGCGCCATGTCAAGGATCCCTGTTCGATGCCACTGCCTAATGGAGGATCCCAGCAGTGCCATGTGGTTTCCTATTTGGGAACCTAGGACTCCACAGAGCAGATGTTCACATGCCTCAAGATATTTCTTTGTGCTTTGCAGTGTTTGTATGCCTTGTATGGGGGCCTATTAATCACTTCTGGCAGCAGACGCAATTTCCCTGAGACCAGGTGGGCCATGATTTAATCTTCCCCATCCACACAGAGCGCCCATTTCTTTGCATTTTTGGCATTCGATAGCATGAATTTTTAGGTTTTCCCCTAAGGTAAGAAATTTTAGGGACACTGATGGTAAGTCTTATAAAACCACTTCTACTTTCGAACAGCTGTTATATAACTCATTTCATATTTTTTTTATTTGAAAGTTTGAATAAACCAGCCAAAGTAAAACAAATGGCTTTTCCTTGACAGCAGTGTCAGTAGAAATGTTTCTGTTTTACACATGGAAAGGTATCAAACTGAGGCCTAATTACTTCACAGTTTTCAACAGGTGGTTCTTAATAGCAAAGCAGTTATCACACATTTAATAAGAACAGGAGCTAACTAGGTGGACTTGGATATTTGATTATCTATTTAAGCGTGTAATTGCATTTTTCAATATAATTAGCAATAAAATTGAATGTGTAAATTAATAGATGTGTTTTCTCCACATAAGTAATTGTAATTCAGTGCAATCCTTTACATTAAGGGCATTATTTCTCAATTGATAGCCATACAACTTTACGATTATTTTTCTTAATATATTTTCTAACGAGGACAAATTATATGTAATCAAAAGTCATGTTTTAGTAAATTGAGATGCCAAGTGTAATTCTATTTTGATTAATTTAGATAAAATTTATGGAGCCAAATATTAATATTCCAGTAGTTTAATTTAAGGGATAAAATCAGCCTCCTTACTATGTTATTGAGAATTAACCCTAGCATTTTTCTAATGGTATATTACAAATTGATATAAAAAAGGGATTGTGAAGCATTTGACCAAACAACTATTTTTCACAAAATTTTATACAGAAGAATTTAGTTAAATCTTGAGCTCCTTTAAAGGAAATTAAAAAACAAGACATAGCATTACAATAAAACAGCATTTTTTTTCTAAATGATAATTTTAACTAGAAAACTAGAGTATATTTTACATATTTCACAGGCTATATTGTATTTCACATGTAAATGATCCTATATCTCTTTCCAATTACTATTATTTCATTGTATAGACATTCATAATATTGCATAATTGATACATAATTAATACATTTAGGGCTATATTTTGGGTGCTATAAATTCCCTCCTCAGGTTAACATGTGACAGTGTCTACCTGGAAAGGGACAATGCCACCAACTTTTCCTCTTTAGACAATCTCTCTCTCCCTCCCCAGTCCCCCTCTCAGTCTCTCTCTTCCTCTCTGTCTCTCTCTCTGTCTCCATCCTTCATTTCCTCCTTTCTGTCTCTTGGTCTCTCTCCTTTGTTGCCTTTAAAAAAACAAGACACATGGATCCCTAATCCACTAAGGAATTAATTCTGCTAACAACTTGGGAGAAGTTGGGAGCAGCTCCTTTCTCAAATGAACCTCTCAGAGGACCCAGCACTGACCATTTCCTTATTGAAAACTAGATAGGCCTGAAGCAAAAGGCCCATCTCGGTCATGTCTGGACATCTGATCCATTAAAGATGTAACATAATGCCCTGAGCTGTGTTACTTAGTTGGTTGTGCGTCATCCCGCAAACCAAAAGATCGCCGGTTTGCTTCCCAGTCAGGGCACATGCCTGGGTTGTGGGTTCAGTCCTGGGTTCAGGCACATACAAGAGGTAACCAATCGATGTTTCTCTCACACATCAATGTTTTTCTCCCTTTCTTTTTCCCTCCCTTCCCCTCTCTCTAAAAATAAATAAATAAAATGTAAAAAAATGTGACATAATGTGTGTGTAGTTTTAAGCCTCTCCGTGTTTGATAATTTGTTATGCAACCATAGATTAATACAGATAGGGCCATAGCAAGGCTAGGCGTGCCTCCACTCTGCTTCCAAGGAACTTCCTTATGCAGCCATTATAAAATATACCCACAACTAGTGTAATGCTGCTTATTCCTGAGAATAGGCTCTTTGTTTAGCTACCAGAGGGCTGAATTGTTATCTACATTTCTAAAGTCTTCAACTGCCATCAAGTACCTGTTACCAGTCATTCCCTTAAAGGGCCAAGCCAAGGTGAAAGCACACAGCACAGTTTTGTTCTCACCTTTCTGTTGCTGAGAATGATGACACAGTAGCGTTTCTGCATTTCAAAGGGAACAAAGGAGAGCACCAAGCCGGAAGGCTCTTTCACTCTTAGGTGGATAGTTGGGGAACAGAAGAACTCTCTGACAAAACTGGACCTAATCGCTGTGAAAACAAGAAGCAGAGTTTGTGTATGCATCTTTGCGTCAGTGCCGTTCCAATAACGTAGCTGTCTCAATCAGTGATTAAAGTTTTGGGATGAAAAACAAAATGTGCAAAGCATGAGCACTCAGATTCAGGAGATAAGACATACGTTTGTTGCTAACAGTGCTGGTGATCCTAGCTCAAGCTTGGCGTAATAAAAAAAAGTATAATTGTGATGCACTATTAAAGATGTCTTAATAAATAATTTGTTTTAAAAGGAAACTTCATTAGTGTATAAAATTAGCTTGATATACACATATAAACAGACAAGCACTCATCAAAGAGTCTTTAAAATTTGGGGGGACTGTGTCATGGTTTGCATTACAGGTAGTAATGGGCAAATTGAACTGCTGGTTTTCAAACATGTGCACAAATTGTTCAACACTGCCTTGAATGTGCTGAAACTGTAGGCCAGGCTTCGTGATTGGGTCCTAATGAACAGTGTGCGAGAAAGTAGCAAAAGCAGGGCAGTGTGACTCCTGACACAGGTCAGAAAAGGTAACACAACTTAATGATCTCTCTTTCTTGGTTCGCTTGCTTTTAGAATCCAGTTGTTATCCTGTGAAGAAGCCTAGGCCACGTGGAGAGGCCACATGTAGGTGTCCAGGCCAACAGCTCCACCTGATCCCAGATGAAAGGCATTAATCATCAGACATGTCAGTGAAGCAGCTTTTGGAATAACTCAAGCCCCAGGCACCATCTGGCTGCAACTGCGAGTTCACCTAGATGAGGCCATTCTCCTCAGAAGTATGAGAGATACTAATCATATTACATTTTTAGTGTTTAATGCCACTACATTTGGGGTGGTTTATCTGTAGCGATAGAGAACCAGAACATTCCTATATCCATTTTCCTAGCCATGATTCTATCCACATTTTCTAAATCTATTATCTATTTCATAAAACAATGTAATGTGTGTTCTCCTTTTAATTTTAAACATGGTGATGATGCCTGTCACCTAAATAGGTTTCAGCAGTTCAGAAGAAGCCACAAGAAATCTAAAGGATGTTTATCTAAATACATTCATTGTACCGGTGAGGAAACTAAGACCTAGCAGGGAAAGGAAAGACGGGACAGAGTTCTCTCCAAAGGGTGATAAAAAGGCTGAGGACCAACACTCCAGCCTCCCATTCTGATTTGAATCCCCAAGGTTTGCCATTCTGTCTATAGTTTCATTTCATAGTATGCCCTGTACAGAAAAATAATACATGAAAACAGTTTTTATTGGGCTGGCCAAAAAGCTCATTTGTTTTTTTCCCCCGTAAGATGACTCTAGTCGTGCTTAGTTGTCTTTGACTTCATCCGAAACAATTTTGTCAGATTGTATTGTGACAGATGTCATGTCAGCGTGCATTTAAAAACAACACCAAAATTGGTGAATTTTATGTAGCCATTTTAATATTGAAGATGGAAAAAAATATGCAACATTTTCAGCATATTACACTTTATTATTTCAAGACAGGTAAAAACATAACTAAATGCAAAGAAAGATTTGTGCAGTGTATGGAGATGATGCTGTGACTGATAGAATGTGTCAAAAGTGATTTGTGAAGTTTTGTGCTGGAGATTTCTCGCTGGACGATGTTCCATGGTCACGTAGACAGGTTGAAGTTGACAGCAATCAAATTGAGACATTAACTGGCAATGATCAACATTCTACAATGTGGGATATAGCCAACATACACAAAATATCCAAATTAATGAAATTATTGGTAAAAATGAAAAATGTATCTTTTCTTTTATGGAAAAAACTAAACGGACTTTTTGGCCAACCCAATCTTTGAGGTACTCACAGGTTTTTAAGATTTTGGGGGCTCGACAATAGTCATCTGAAGTATCATCTTCATAGCTACTTCCAGTATCACGGTCACAAGAGAAGAGAAAAACGACATCAACAACATAGATAAAACTCAAAAACAATTCTTTATATTAATTTAATCTTACAGATCCCTAAAACTACAGCGACCTACGGTATGATGTGCAAAGACCACGTGTTTCTTCCATGTCTCATTTTTATGTTTATATTGTTTTAGAAATTTTAAATTAAGGAAAATGCAAAAAGGAAAATAACAACCATCCATATTTCTACCATATTTTAAAAAATATGGTAAAAACAATTGTTTATTACTTTCAAATGTGGTGATAATAACAAAAACCCAAATTCCAAGACTTCAAAGTTGGTAATCTCAACTGAGAGCTACATAGGTACTCTACAAAAGTGGTTCCAGAACTGGATGTCTTAAAAATTTTTTCTTCTTTCAGCTTATTGCTTCCTCATTTCCTTCTTTCTGAATAAAGGTAGAAGAATACACGGGCAGCTGTTTAATCTCTGCTTGCATTTTTGAAAATTAATTAGCAGCTCACAGCCTGAAGCAACCTTCTCCCTTGAAAGGCTCCATTCTACCAGAACCCATCAATTTTCCCCAAATTGCTCTTCTCTTAGTATTCATGATTACTTTGCTCAGCAAGCTATCAATAAGTATCTGGACTCTCAGATATTGCTTGCCTGATTTTTTTCTGAGAATACAAAAAAAAAAAAAACTACCACGTTTTCTCAACTTGTCATCTGCTTTTGCCTAAATTTAATACTGTAAAAATATATTGACTATTTCCAAGTAAAGTTCTACAAATATCCAGGCCATTTCTCCAAATGCTATCTTTTCTTTGCAGCACATTCTTAATAAGGTAATTTACCACGTCTTATAATTATTCTGTGCTTTACTCCTACTTCACAGGCATTCTGTGTAGCAGATTAAGTAATATATTCTTATAAAAGATTTCATTTACTTACTTTTAGAGAGAGGGAAAGGGAGAGAGAGAGAGAGAGAGAGAGAGAAACATTGAATGGTAGCCTCCCTCTCGTGCCCCAACCAGGGACCACACCTGAGGCAGGAGCCCTGACAGGGAACGGAACCAGAAACCTTTTGCTTTGCAGGATGACGCCCAACCCACTGAGTCACACTGGTCAGTGTATAATATAATTTTTTAAAAGGAAAGAACACTTAATATTTTGTGTAATTTGAGCATTTGATAGATACTTTAAGGCTATCATAGAGAGATGAATATTTCAGCATTTACAATAGAGACTATACAGAGAGTGGAGAAAACAACCAAAAAAAATGCTTATTTCTCAATGCAGAGCTCCGCTGCCATCTCATTGATGGTGGAGCTCTGGATAGAACGCCTGATTAAAATCCTCAGATGATCTCCAAACCTCATTTGGTTCAATGCTTGCAATCTATAGGCTTTCAGTCATCTTTTTTTTCATAGTGAATAGAAAAGCACAGCAATTCGGGCTTTATCTCCTTTTTCTTCCCTTTGCCTATTTTGTTAGAGAACAGCTAATGAAAGTGCCTTTTAAATAAATCAAAGAGGTGCCTCATCCTCAAAGGAGACTCTCAAACCAAGAGAAATTGAGTTATCTGTATTATTTATAGGAAAGACTAATAGAAAAAATATGCAAACCTACGAATTTTATTGACTTCCTCAAAAAGCTAACAATGATCATGATTCACTGAGAGACATCAAAAAATAACGTAATAAAATAATCTGGCTCAGGAAATTTCTAATTTACCTAATCAGTGTCCTTGAGTTTAGATTTTCTGTGATAAATTAAACTTGCATACAAAACCAGTATCATGCATGTTCCAAAGACACAACAGAAAATAACTCATTTACTTTTTGTTAGTCCCTGCACCTTGGTCCATGCTATCATTTTCCTAGATGCTCACTGATTATTTTTGAAGCCGTGGCAGAGGGAGCATGTTGAAAACCTTGGTCTTAAGGAAGAAACAGCATCGAAAGAACTTAAAATTATACAAAGTACTGTGGCTTAAACAGTGGAATATGTTCTGCTAATCTCCTCTGCAGTAGTGGCATGCAGCTCTTTCCAAGTAAAATGATCAAAACGATGTTGAACTGGTTCTATTCATGGCATGAATGAATCAGCCCCAAGAATGACTTCCTATTCAAGCTGTTCCCAGTAAGGAACAAAGATCTTTATTATAAGCCTTCCTGAAGCTACTCCTGGGCCAGCATTCAGGGCTCTTTTTAAACCAAATAGCAAATTACCTGGTTCAAGTCAGGTTTTTATGCATCATGGGAAAAAATATAAGAGGACTGATTTTTAGATTCACTCCATCCTCCATGTGTCCAGGAGTTCTTTAAATAACAAAAGGGCCTGGTGGCCATCTGGAAAAATGGGACGTTTGCCGCTTTTGGTACCCCTTTGGCCCCTAAGCAATTGAGAAGTCTCTGAAGCAAGGAGTGCTAACCCGGGGTACAAAAACGGAGTGGATCTGTGAATTTAAATTTGTATGTCATAGAGTGGAACACCAGAGTACAGTATATGCAAGGAAAAAAAGTGCTTCCTATCCCATTATTCTCTTTAAATGTCTTCTCTTCCATGAATATCCTTATAATATTTAGACAGTGATATTCCTTGCCAATTAGCTCCGAACATTTTTAAAATACCATATACTACTGAATGTATTCTCCAAAGAATTTTCTGCATTTGTGTAGATTTTTTTCTTCTCTATTTGATGGCTGGCTCTTTGAGAACCAGATCTGTGTGTGACTTATTTATACCTATATTTCTCCAGTACTAAGAACAGTGCTTGTGATGCTGCTTGGCAAGAAATTTATGGAATGATAAATAACTCAATATTGTTGGAAAAATAGCAAGCCATATTACTGTTGGAAATTATTTACAAAGTGCTCATATCTGAGCACTGCTGATCATGATTCAATTTTAAGGTGTCCCTAAAATCAGTCCCCTCTCCTGATCCTTTCTGATAATCCTTTGCATATAATTAGAATAAAAACATCTTAACTACTTTGCTTATATTCGTGGACCATGTTCCCGTAGTAAAACCATCCATGTGGCTTCAAATGTGTTATTTTATATGTGTCTGTTACTTAAGAAGAGCAGTTTATAGAGCAATTTTCAATTTTTTAATAGGCTCTAATGTTTTTATGCCACCTGAAAGATAATGTCAGCACTTTACTGCTCATTTGATGAAAAAATGTATTATTTGGGAAGATACTGACTGAAGTGACTCTGAGGAGGAGTATTAGTTAGTATAAGCGAGGTCATGCTGCAGTAAAAAACCCATCTCAGTGGATCAGTACAACAGATCATTTCTTGCTCATACTACATGCCCACTGTAGATGGAGAGGATACACTCAGAGATCCTTGGTGAAGGAGGCTCCATTTCTATATGTGCTCCTCTAATAATTGTGGCAGGGAAAAGGAACAAGAACTGGGTCTTAATGATACCACTAGGAAAAGGCATACATGCATGCCATTGGCCACACATTAACTCCAGTATCACTGGGGAAGTATAATATTAACAATGTGCCTAAAAAGAGGAAAATAGGGATATCTGTAGAAAGCTCTAAAAATACAGCTAAAGAGATTTTTAAAAACTTTTTCTTGTTCTATTAGGTTACCTTCCTGATTAAACCTAGAGAGCAGACCAGAGTTTTACTGAGACAATGTAATGCTTATTATATGGACTATTACAAATGAAAGTTAACCACAGAGGTAGTACAGCACACTTCCTTTCTGGTCATAATTTAAAATGCATGTTCTTAAATTTTATTTGTGTCAGGAAATCTATGCAAGACAAACATTAGGGAGAGCTTTCAGAAAAACAGGATGTGTAATATTCCTAAGTGTTTTTTTATTAAGACACTGAAAGATCAAAAGACATCATTATGCCAATGATGCCAGATTGATAAAATATTAGATAACTCTGTGCTATCTGTAGACAAAATGAGTCTCTTCTGTGTCCCCTCATGGTGGAAATTGTTGCTTGCCTATCCCAATAACCATTGGCCCTTTCCCCCTCATCAACAAAACCCTCATTTTATTTCGATGTGTATGTGGAGAGGGGTGGTTTCTCCCTCTTCCTTCTAGCTAGGTTCGTTCACTTGATTAAGATTTGGCCAATGGGCTACAAGCACAAGTACCATGTGGTGTTTTGGGGAAGCTTCCCTAGAGAGAAAGGGCACACTCTTAGCCTTCTGCTTCCTCTTTTCTGCTGCCTACAAAGTAGATTTGATCACTGGAGTTGTGCCTATTTTAGCTGATCCTTGAGGAAGTGCATAAAGACTTGCCTGCTCCACGTACTGGAGCCTAGAGGTGTTATACAGCAAGCAGTCAGGACCCCAGAAAAAGGAGCCACATTAACTGCTTCTAACAGATCTCTTCAGAATTAACAGGGGGAAAAAAAACATAGCCTTTGTTGGTGAACCTGAGACTGTTCTATCTCAGCTCAGCCTATGGACTTGGGACTCACCATTCAGCCCACGCCAATGTTGAAATGACCCGAGGATCAGCCTTTCTCCTTGAGAAACTGTGTGGCCTTTGCCTTTGTAAGCCCTAGCCTTGCCTTTGATGGGGGAGACAGTGTTTCCAGAGGTGCACACGAGTGAGTCCTCAATCATTTAATCTAACGGCTCTGAGTTATTCTTTGAGAGTTAGTCTGCAGAAGCCTGACTATTCTACGTTGCATCATGTCCTCCCTGCTGCACACTCAGCATCACACTCAGCTTTGTTTCTTTTCTCACGGAAAGGTTGGAGAGAAGAACTGAGAAAGTACAGTACTGTACATACAGATGGAAGAGACTATATGAGAAAGAATGATCAGTAATGCTTGAGATCATGGTAAGCACACTTCCTAAGCTGTACTCGTCCTAAATTGGCAATTATTTTGAATATTTGCAAAATTTCCTTTCCTTCCAAAATTAAATTATAAATGCTTTCATACTTGTTCATCCCACTTTGTTTTTGATTTGAGAAAAATAATCAAAGGAAAATGTATTTACCTGCAGCTTGAGAGTGGATGGCTTCGATAATTTTAGAATTTTGGGTGCAATCAAAACCATTCCAGAATAGTATATGAAGAAAAATCAAGGTTAAAGTTTGGGATACAGAATTCCTATACTGCACTCCAAATTGTGAAAGTAGACTCAATTTTGCTGTTCATTGAACTGATCCAACTTTGAGTTATTTGTGCTCACAGATACCTATAGCAATGCTTTGAGATCTGACTGTAGTTTAATATGTGATACTGTAAGTTACTTGCAATTAATGTGAAGAAATTATTTCAAGGCAATTCAGGTAAAAATCTATGATCACAAAGCAACTTCTTAATTAAGAAACAAGGGACTAAAGGGATTAAAATTTAGGGAAAATGTTTACGGAAGTATTTTTTTGCAATACTAGCATTTCATACTCCAAAGAAATTAACATATAATGCCTACAATGCTCTATTCTTATATCTGTAAATGTTATCTTATAGCTTAATGTATTAATTCCTATTTTATTGTTCACAACAGCAAAATGTAAAAGGAATACCCTGAATGCCTTAGGTAAGCATGAACACAGCATTCAATAAAACAAATGCAGTAAGACAAAAATGAAATTTCCTTTCACAATTTTCTCAGAGAAAAACCAAGAAAGAAATTAAATTTATGTAATAAATTCAATTCTTATAATTTAAATTATTAGCTTAAATACAATTCACTTTTGAAAAATAATTTCCATTTCAATCTAAACAAGATCTGTACGATCGCTTTAATAGTTTCTGATAACTTTGACTTTTGGAATTCTTATGGTATCAACATAGCCAAATCCTTGCTTCCTGGGATGTTTATGCATCTGAAAGAAAGACAATGATGCTCTCAAGCATTACAGAGACAAAGGAACATGCATTTCATTAACAGACGTCTGCACTATTTTCTTTCCACCTGACTTTCATTAATCTTGGCAATCCTGTTTTTATTCTACTTCACTTTAAATAGTTATTCTATACAGTTGACCCTTGAACAACATGGTAGAGTAGGTAGGGGTGCCAACCTCCCTGCCTGCCTCATACAGTTGAAAATGCACGTATAACTTTTGACTCACCCAAAAGTTAGTTACTAATAGCCTGTTGAGAAGAAGCTTTACCATTAACATAAACGATTGATTGACACATATTTTGTGTGTGTTATATATAGATTATATACTGTATTCTTACAATAAAGTAAGCTAGATAAAGGAAAATATAATTAAGAATATCATAAAGAAGAGAAAATACATTTATAGTATTTATTTTTAAAAAATCTTTGTATACGTGGACCCACACAGTTCAAATCTGGTTGTTGAAGGTTCAGTTGTAGTTAACATATGAGAAATATAAAGCAATCTAACTTTAAAAAATTTGACTTGTCTATTCAGAAGTCAAGGTTTCTTTATAAACTAAATAGAGACTTCATAAAACAATAGGTAGGTAGAATAAGCTTCAATACAGTCAATCCTCATTATCTATGAATTCCATTAATTGCAAATTCACCTCCCCGCTAAAACTGATTTGTAACCCCAAAATCAACACTCATGGTGCTTTAACAGCTGTCTACAGACATGTGCAGAGTGGCAAAAAGTTCCAGTCACTGGTCCCACAAGACCCAGGCTGGGGTCAAACAAGGTAACGCTGGGCCTTTTTGTTGCAGTTCTCATACGCACGTGACCAAAACATAGAGACCATGGGGGCAGTACGGAAGTGTATGGAGCTCCAGCTCTGGGGCCAGGTGGACAGGGTTTGACACCCTTCTTTGGCACCTGTCAGTGGCACAGCCTCAGGCAAGTCATTTAACACTTCTGAATCTCATTTTCTTTGTGTTAAGAAAGTAGAATCTATCAGAATGAGGTGTGGTTTTTCTTGCGATTTATAACTATAATCTGTGTTTAGATATATTTCTACTAGGAATAATGGTTCAGTATTCACCAGTTGAATGTTTGCAGCAATTTTATAGACCATAACTACCATGATTAATGAGAATCCACTGTATTTAAATCAGGTGCATATTTATTCAATTTTTATGCACATAAACCTGTACCACATAAGAGAATAAAAATAATATAACTTATATATATGATATATGTTGAATATTTCAAATAAATGAAGACTATTATAGAGTTATATCACAAGTTTATGTAAATTTCTCAGAATTTTTCCTCAGATAATTATTAGCGTAAAATGTACAGATATTTACCTTTCATTCCTTTGGCTAATGAATTGTCTAGATGCATTTAATTTGGATGTCAAGGAGATGAGTGTTGAGGATTCCACTACAATGACACTAAAACAAATAAATAAGAGTATTATTTTGGATTCTACTATAACAAAATTCAGATGACTATGAAACATTCTTTTTTAAATTTTTTCCTATCTTTCATATAATAGAATTGGAATCAGAATAAATTACAGTTTAAAAAGTCCAAGAGTTCTCATTCTACAACTCAAAACACATATGTTAGAAAGAATGGAAAAATCTGGAATGGAAATATGTAAAAAAATAATATTCTTTTATATTGAAAGGCAACTCTAAATTCCCATAGCAAGGAAATTTAGGACATGAATGACTACCCAAGTTCCATTCCAAAAACAAAGAGGAAATCGCACATTAGCCTTAATGCGTTGTGACAGCTATATACATTTAATAATTTCTAATCTTATTTCCAACAAATAGAAATCTTCTTTTTGGGAGTATGCACATGAGGGGACAGACTGAGATTGGAACTCCTTGAAACAGTCCCACCCCTGGGCATAGGTAAGACTTTTACTGTTTAAACCTCTTTTATAGCTCCCTGGAAAAATTCAATTTACTTAGTGCGGTCTTTATCTGACCTAACTCAAAGGGAAATCCATATCCCCAGAATGTTTGTTGAAAATGATCAGTAGCAATTGGACCCGAGGCTGCTACACCAGGTGGAACAAATATGAGCCTACCAAAACTTAAAGGAAGACCTGAGCAACAATATGTCCATACGCAGGGTTGCAGTAGCTTGCTAGACCCCCGAAACATGTCAAAGACCTTCAACTTCACCTATGAGAGACAATTATGTCTCACCAAATAAAGAATATCAATAAGGAGAAGTTATACAACAAAGCAATTATGAATTCTGTACTTTTATGAAGCTGTAAATCTCCTAGAAGGAAACATATGGAAAAAGCTTCTTGACATTGGTTTTGGGAATATTTTCTTGGATATGAGACTAAAGCCACAAGGAACAAAAGCAAAGAGAGACAAGTAGGACTAGATTAGATTAAAAAGCTTCTGTACTACAAAGGAGAGAATCAAAAGAGTGAAAAGGCAACCTATAGAATTGGACAAAATATTTTTATAAGCTATAATCTGTTAAGGGGATAACATATAAAATACATAAAAAACTCCTATACTTCCATAAGTACAAACCTCTCCCACAAATAATCCAATTAAAAATGGTAAAAGAACTTGAATAGATATTTCCCCAAAGAAGACATACAGTTTCCCAACAGGCATATAAAAAGGTCTTGCTCAACATCCCTAATCACCGGGGAAGTGCAAATCAAAACCGTAATTAGATATCACCTCATACCTGTTGGGATTGCCTATTATCCAAAGAATAAGAGATGACAAATGTTGGTGAGTATATGGAAAAAGGAGGACACTGGCATGCTGCTGGTAGGAACGTAAATTGGTACAGCCATTATGGAAAAATGAAAAATAGAACTACCATGTGATCCAACAACCCCACTTCTAGGTATTTGTCCAAAGGAATTGAAATCAGGATCTCAGTGACATATCTTCACTCTCATGTTCATTACAGCATTATTCCCAATAGCCAAGATATTGAAATAATTCAATCAACAGATGAATGGAAAAAGGAAATGTGGTGTTATATGTGCATATTACAGTGGAATAGTATTCAGCCTTAGAAGAGGAGAAAATCCTGCAATATGTGAGAAGACGGATGAACCTTGGGGACTAAATGAAGTAATAAGCCAGTTTCAGAAGGAAAAATACTGTATGATTCCATTTATATGGGGAATCTAAAATAGTCAAACTCATAAAGCAGAGAATAGAATGGTAGTTACTTGGGGCAGGGAGGAGGATGCAATGGGAAGTTGTATAAAGATAAACCAGTATCAGAGATATACTATGCGACATAGTGTCTATAGTTAAAAACATGGTATAGTGCACCTGAACATTTGTTAAGAGGGTAAATCTCATATTAAGCATTCTTACCACAAACACACACACACAAATAAAGAGATGGAATTAAGTAATGAAATAAACTTCCCACAAAACAAAGCTCAGGCCCAGATCATTTCAGTTGTGAATTCTAACAAATGTTAGAAGAATACCAATCCTGCCCTGGCTGGTGTGGCTCAGTGGATTGAGTGCCAGCCTGGGAATCAAAGGGTCACCGGTTTAATTCCCAGTCAGGGCACATGCCTGGGTTGGGGGCCAGGTCCCTGGGGGGAGGTGGGGTGGGCAAGCAAGAAGCACCACACATTGATGTTTCTCTCCCTCTCTTTCTCCTCTCTCTAAAAATAAGTAAATAAAATCTTTAAAAAAGAAAGAATACCAATCCTTCATAAACTCTTCAAAAATAGAAAGGACCATTTCCCAAGTCATTCTCCGAGACTAATATTAGTAATACAAAAAAAACAGATAAAGACTTCACAAGAAAAGGGAATTACACTATTAAATCCTTTGATTTTAAATGCAAGATACCAGCAAACCAAATCTCACTACATGTAAAAAAAGGCATTACAGAGCCAGTAATAGGTGCATTCTACAAACAAAGCAATTGAAATCAGTGATCTGGTAGACACAGGCATGGGTGGTAATCCTGTCTCTGTCAAATCTAGACTAGGTTCACTTTTTTGTTAAAAGTTATGCTAAATTTTGATTTTCAACAAGCAAATCTGGTCACTGTGCTACATAGAATTTGGGGGAAAATATATGGAAATATGTATTTTATTTGAAAATACATTTAATATGAGATTGTTAATAAGAACTAAATCCTGATCAGTTTGCCATATCAAAAATTAGGTCACTTTATTGTTACTGTTTATAACATAAAAATAGTCTCTATGTAAATGAACTAATTTGTTTCTCAGTTATTTTAATATTTTAAAATTTGAAAAGTAATATATGCCTACTACAAAATATTGATTTTATAAATGTTATGATTGATTTTTAAATTTTGCATTTTAAAATTTTATCTAAGTTTAAAGGCCATATTCACATAAGCGGAGAGGCAGTCAAATTACCCCAATTAACAATCTCGTCCTCCATGAAACCATGCACCCTGCACAAGAAGTAACAATTTTAATGGGATAAACTATAAAGTACAAGAAAATATTATGATTTTTGTGAAAACATAAAACAACTATAATATTCAATCAATTTCTGGGACTTAGAGATTTTCTTGATCCTGATTCCTTTTGAAGAACTGCAGTCAGTCACATGGTTCATTTAAGGGCACATTTTGATACTGGATTAATGTCATATTTTCTGACATTTTATGTTCTTTACATTCTGATGTAACGCTTTAAAAAATTATAGTAAATAAAATTCTCCCTCAGTGAACTTAGGAGCCATAAATCCACCAATAACTGTTAAACACAAGAATTTCTGTTTTGTCAACAATAAATGATATTCGTTCATAAGAAATTAGCAAAAGCCTAGACATACAGTGATTTAAAAAACTGAACATTATCAAACATTAATAAACATGCATGCGACTTATGGTCTCAACGCAAGTATTGTTGTAAGGATCTGATTTCTACAGTTGGTGGAGAGAGTTTATAATTTAAGCAGTACATAAGGTATTATTGCCCATCTTGTCCCTCAACATGTAACTATATAGCAAGATATTTTTCTACTGCGAACTTAAACGATAATTAAGCATTTTGTTGTATTTTCATCTTAAATCCATGTTGTTGCTATTGTTGCTAAATCTCAAGACGTACAAATATACACTTAATGTGTATTTCAGTCAAAGATGCCTTAGGTAAAAATAAATTTTCTGCTTGATTAGACATGTTACTTTTGGAAATTACCAGGTGAAATAAAATTAAAAGTAAAATGTCTGTTCATTATAAATATTTGAAATGGAAAGAATAGTATATCTCAACAAACAGAAAGCTTATGTACAAAATTCATAAATTTGATATCATCAGTTTTCGCTTTGTATAGATTAATAGCACTTCAAGGGAAACTGATTTATCTTCATTACCTCTTTTATTTTATAGGATAATGCTTATAAACTTATAGCGATGTAAATAGAAAACATTTCTCCTCAAAATGGTTCATGTTGAAGAAAATTACATATTTCCCTTAAGATTGGATATGGCTAACTTAATGAATTTAAACCGAAACAGTAACTTACTTGAAGTCCCCAGCAGTATGGAAGGGGTTTGTGATATTCACAGTGATGTCTTTCCATTGATAACATGCAGCTTTACATTTTATAGTTTCCTAAAGTAAAAAGAAAAATAAACAAAGAAACACTAAATTGTAAGAACAAAAAAGAATAACCCGAATTATAAGATATAAGCTTAAAGTATCTAAAAACATGTTCATTTAAATATTACAATGATATTAATTGATATAATTCCCCTCTTCCCAGAAACACTGGACTGCAAACATCTGAGTGGGAAGAAATAAAAACGTATTTCATTACTTCATATCATCACTAATCCCCAGTACTATGCTAACAACTGCAAACATGTCACATATTGTCTCTCAAATAGATGTCCTTAAAATTTTTTTATTAATGACTGAGCATCTCACATTTGCAAATTAATTAATTACATATACCTAATAACACAACATAAGGGAGAGGCAAGTGTGTGTGTGTGTGTGTGTGTGTGATCATCTATCTGTGTACAGCTATGTGTGAGTGTGACATGCCAGTGTTTATAACGCGGTGGCTACACTGACATATTTTTACTATAATAAAAGCACAGGTATAAAATTTAAAATTCAAATTATCCAGGGGACTTCCATTGAGGAAAAGTTTCTAGGAATTCTACATTTTCAGACTGATCGTGTTCTTACCTTCTTTTCTTTCTCCATTATTACCCACTCTACTTCCTGGTGACCAAGACCATGAGTAGTCAGATGGGGAAGTAAACAGAGACCACATGGGTTTCAAGTGTCAGCTTTTCTGGCCCAGAGCGATGTTAATGACAAGCTAATAAAACCATCCATGTCTCTTTGATACACGTGGCAACGCAATGCTTTGTTTCAGAGAATTTGTGTGAAAGGATTGGAAGTATAAGAGCATTATGCACGAGAAAATCAGGTCATAATACACATCTCGGCGACAACCAAATGCCTGCTTCCGGTTCTGGGTGTCATTGTCTAATAAGCCAGTCTGTCCTTGTGAACGTCTTAGCGCACTCCTTACACAACTCACCTTTACTAGAGTCATTCTGTTTACTTCTTGCTCATTCCACTGCACACTTAAACTTCTCTATAATCCATATAAAAATTTACTTCTTTCCCATATGTCCATGTTAGAAACTAATATTTCGCCAAAATGCTTAGTACAAAAAGGCAATCATAGCAACATCACACTCATTTTATAGAAAATGTTAAAGTCCTTCTCCCTCATCTTTTGAGATAGAAACACAACTCTGAAACCTCATCCCCTCTCGATAAATGCCAGTCTTAGCATTATATTTAGAATGGCTTTAATCCACTGGGCAGTGAAAATAAACTGATGAATATTCCAATTGGCGAAGAGAGACATTTTCTTTGCTGTGTAAACCACCAACTCTTAATTCAAACAAAAGCAGAAACAGGACCGGGGACTGCTCTAACTTCAATCGCAAGTCTCCATGGCTGAGGGCATGGAAGTTGCTATGTGTACAGTGAATGACTCCTTCATGAAAAGCCCAAATGTATGGTAATCTTAAAAATGTGATCTTAAAATAACACTCAATACAAGTCCTTTCAAATTCTATTATGAAACTAGAGACACATTTTCACAGAAAAAGTATCCTAGTAAGAATATCAGAGACACAGAGGCCAAAATTTGGGCAAATGTAAGTATATACACACTGGATCTCAAGGAACAAGAGCTGCCAGGAGATAAAACTAGGAAGAATAGCTATGCTTAGGATACTCCATCGCCTGGGAAGAGAAGTGAAGACATACAAAATAGGTAAAATGTACTTACAATGGGATGAAATTTGTGGACTTCACCTTTAAGGGCAAAAACCATTGCAGTGCTTCCGACTTCAACCTTAGATTTTGAAATTAACATCAGTGAGGCTTCAGCAGGATGGAGGAAGCGACTGGTGAACATCACGTTGACAATGATGTGGCTTCTATTTCATAAAAGATACAAGAAAAATATTTTTTTGAAAAAAGACAACAACCATCTATTCAGTGGAGACCATGTGCCCAGTGCCTACACTCTGCAATATACTCACTTCTACAATAAAACTTAAGGTTGTTGCCGATTGCAGGAAGCCTACAATCTAGTTATTGTCATCAGTTACAACATCTTGATCCACCTGTATGTCCTCTTTGGAGAAAAGTCTATTCTAGCATTCTGCCCATTTTTTTATTGAATTGATTTCAGTGGTGTTCAGTTGTATGAGATCTTTATATATTTTTATATAAACCCCTTATCAACAGATATATGAAAAGATGTTCAACATCAGTAAGCATCAGGAAAACAAAAATTAAAAGCACAATGAGATATCACCTCATACCTGTCAGAATGGCCATCATTCAACAAATCAACAAATAACAAGTGCTAGTGAGGATTCAGACAAAAGGGAACCCTCATGCCCTGTCAGTGGGATTTCAAATTGGTGCAGCCACTGTGGAAAATAGTATGGAGGTTCCTTAAAAAATTAAAAATAGAACTACCATATGGCCCAGCAATTCTACTTCTGGGTATTTAACTGAAGAGATCCGAAACATTAATTCAAAAAGATGTATGCCCCCTATGTTCTTTGCAGCATTATTAACAATAGCCAAGCAGCTATCAAAGCAATTTAAGTAACAGTCAATAGACAAATGAATAAAAAAGAGTTGGTATATATATGATGGAATATTACTCAGTCATAAAAAAGAATAAAATCTTGCCATTTGCAACAGCATGGATGGACCTAGAGGGTATTAGAGAAAGACAAATATCGTATGACTTCACTTATGTGTGGAATATGAAAAACAAAATAAATAAACACGATAGAAACAAACTCATAGATACAGAGAACAAATCGATGGCCGCCACATAGGAGCGGAATTGGAAGACTGGGTAGAAAAGGTGGAAGGGATTGAGCACAAATTGCCAGTTATAAAAACAGTCCCAGGGATGTAAAGTACAGCATAGGGACTAGAGTCAATAACACTGTAATAATCGTGGATGGTGTCAGATGGGTACTAGACTTACTGGGGTGATCACGTCGTAAGTTATATAAACATCTAACCCCCCCCCACCCCATGTTGTATGCTTGAAACTAACAGAACATTGTGTGCCAAATGCAACTGCAAAATAAATTAATTAAAAAAGAAAACATCTCGATCTAGTCTATAATTCTAAAGTTAACTTTCAAAAATATGTATAATCTACCAAATATTGGATTTTCTAACAGCCGGCCAAAGAAAATACTATATTTTTGTGTGAATTTCATAAGACACTCTGTGCTACTATTTAGGCAAATTTGTAGTCATATCACTGGTTTTTGGTCACATGGAGGAAAAAAATGTGAAAGAATAAGAATTCAAAAAATACTTAGAACTCTGGTTGAAAATAAAATTCAAATCTCAAATGAACTTAATGGAATATAAATTACATGATGTTTATTTACAAGATATATGTAATTAAAAGAAGGAATCAAGAAAACATATCCATCTCCCTTAATCTTCAACTTTGTAGCCTAAAACATAGTAAAAAGGAAAGAGTCTATGGCCTTGGAGACTTCCCTTCCCAGTTTGTAGGGGAATGATTGAGCCATGGCATCCTGGCAACCCTGCCTGACAACACAAAGGCCACATAATGCAAGCCTGAACTGCAGTGGGTGTGAGGTCTTGGCACAAAGTTCTACGATCTTCCTGTAACATAAATGCACAGAGGCTCATGAAGTGCCGCTACAAGAGCATTTCTCACTTGTCTCCCTACTACCCTGCGAGGCTGTCACCCAACAGTTTCTGAGAGGTCCGAGACTTGCTACCTAGCCCCTTTCAGGGTAGAGTTAGGGGCTATAAAACTTCTTCGTTGCAGCATGAAACTGACTTTCAGCAACAGCGTGTCCTACTGTGTACATTGCGGTCATCTGGCCCCTTTTGTTTTGCCGTCGCGCTGCACAAGGACATGGGACCTAGCCCGTTGATTACTTTTGCTTGCACTGCTTATGTAATTATGAACTCTTCAAGTAAAAAATGGTTTTCATTGTTTCTTTACTAGCTGAATCTTTCAGCCATGCCTTGGCTTGCCACAACCGTGGATGATAAATCTTGGGGAAATTTTACCTTTGCTTTTGCCCTGGTTTTTAACATAGTTAGCATGGTACATCGTATCACAGTTATTTTTTGTACAAACTATCTCTGATCACGTTCCCTTAGGATACACATGATTGGAAATGGAAGAGATTCTCTGGGTGTCAAACTTTGGCATTATTTCCCTAGAATGACTGAGGAATTACTGTGGGATGGGCGCGTTTAGGGAGCAGCAGAGTAAAGTGAATGGGAGCTTTCAGACCAATAGAAACATTCTCAAAACTGCTCTTCAGGGAAACTTACAGCTCACATCTAGCAAGAGTGAGAATGCTTTTTATCCACATACGCCATCACTAATCTCAATTTGTGAAAAAGGACATTTTCCTGGCGATTATGAAGAGATCATGGACTTGAATCTGATTGAGAACAAAGAATATTTGCCCCTCTGATATTTTTCTGGGTATACTGGGCTCAAAGTCTGTGTTAAGTACCTGTGAGTGATTCAGGATTTTTCCAGATATTAAGAAATCGTGGTTACATAAAACCATTTATTCATTCAGTTGACATCTATAGATAAGTTATAATATGCCAAGCATTGTTTTAAGTTTTTAGGATACAGTAATGAGAAAAAAAATAGACAGTTGCTCTGGCCAATGTGGCTCAGTTGGTTGGATTCCCTGTTGGGGCAAATGGCTGGTTTGCTGGTTCAGTCCCCGGTGTGGTGCGTGCACACTTGATGTTTTTCCTTCTCCCTCCCTTCCCCTCTCCCTAGAATCAATTAAAAAAAAGAAAACACTATTGTTAATCTCCTGGCTCTTACATTTTATAGGATATGACGGACAATATATCATCACAAAATAAATGTGAAAACTACAAATTATGTGCGTGCTATCAAGTGGCATGAGAGCACAATAATGGGGACGGCCATACAGTCTGAAAGGTCCGTATATATATGAGTGACGCAAGGCAGGGTGAAGAGCCCACCATGAAAGCCACAGGGACCATGTCGAGATGCTCAGTCTATATCATGGTGGTGATGGGAAGCCAAAGGGGTATTTTAAGTAACATAACCAAATTTGCATTTAAAAAAATTATTGCCATTCTGATATATATACAGGACAGATTGAATGGAAACCCTTTTAGGAATCCAGTGTAGCAGCCCAGTTTAAACATGATAATTGTACATTAAATTAGAATGGAACAGGTAGGTCAGAGGAAAAGATGGCAAATTTAGGATACATATGGTAAAATAAATAGGATTAGGTAATAGATTGGATCTCCATGTAAGTCGAGGGAAAAAGGTGTTCAAGAATGATCATATTCTAAATAACATGCACTTAGTACATGAATTTATGAATCTATACTTAAGTCCTATGAAACAGATTAAAAAATTTTTATGTTATTCAATTACAGTTGTATGTCTTTTCTCCCCATCCCTCCACCCCACCCCAGCTGAACCTACCTCCCTCCCCTGCCTCCACCCTCCCCCTTGGTTTTGTCCATGTGTCCTTTATAGTAGTTCCTGTAATCCCCTCTCCTCACTGTCCCCTCCCCACTCCCCTCTGGCTGTTGTTAGATTGTTCTTAACTTCAATGTCTCTGGTTATATTTTGTTTGCTTTTTTCTTTTGTTGATTATGTTCCAGTTAAAGGTGAGATCATATGGTATTTGTCCCTCACTGCCTGGCTTTAAAAAAAAAAAAAAAGGAAAAAGAAAAGAAACATTTTTAAAAAGAATTTGTGTATTTACTTTTAGAGAGAGGGGAAGGGAGGGAGAAAGAGGTGGAGAGTAATAGTGATGTGAGAGAGAAACATCATTTGGTTGTCTGTCGTACATGCCCCGGGGACCAAACCAGCAACCCAGGCATGTCCCTGACTGGGAATCGAACCAGCAGCCTTCTGTTTTGCAGAGCAATGTCCAACCAATGAGCCACATGGGTCAGGGCCAGTGAAACACATTTTAAAAAACAGTATCTTTTTTATGAAGCCAATGGCTGGTTTTAGAACCATGAAGATTTGAGCTTCTCTTGAGTATAGATAGACACTCCCTTTATAAAAAAAATGTAATCATATCGAAGCATGTAAAAGATGAGGATTCTTTCCTGAATGTATTAGGAAGTTCAGAATGAAATGGGTGGTCAACCTCAGCCCATGTCTTAGGTCTGCAGGCATGTATATTATAAGTATAGGTTTTATCCTAATTTTCTTACCTTTGATTTTCTTTTTGTTCCAACTGCCTCCCCCTCATTTAAAAATAATCTCCTTCATGTTATATGTACCTCATAAGCTACTTCAACTTGGCTTTCGGAAAAGATGGAGAATAAATATACAACACATCACTGTCAGAGCCCATATGGCTCAACAAGAATAATGAGAGAAAAAAGAAGCAGAATGGTTTTCTAAAACTATACTTCCACTTTTACGAGTCACTCTATGGTTATAGCTAAATTTAGTCATGACGTTAGATGCCGAAATAAACATTTTTGTTTATATGTTGATGTAGCTGTTTAATCTTTCTACATAAATTATACATCTGGGAATTTAAATCCCCAGCTGGCAGAAAGAGCTATTATTAATTGTGACTTAGACAGATTCTAAGACAGGATGTGGTACACATAGATAATTATGTAATATCTGATAATGATAAAGCCACAAGTTTCTTTTTGTTTAAGAAAACAAAACAGTTTCTGAATCCTATTCGTAAAAACCAAAGACTATAAAATTACTGAGTCTAGCTAAACAGATACTTAAAAGAACCACCTAATAATAGTATTCAAGCCTACAAAATAAAATGCATCCAGAAAAGTGAATAATTGTTTTCTACATACATGGAGAATTAAGCATTAGAGAACCCTTCTGTGGTTTTCCCCAGAACATTTAGGTGTATTCTTTTTTTCCATTTTCCTCTGGTTCTATATACACATCACAAATAAAACAATTATCAAATTGTATCTTCATTGTATATTTGCTTACATGGCACTCTGCTAGATTGTAAACCCCGTGAATAGTGTGGATGTTTTCATCTATAAATCACCAGCACTTTGGCCCTGGCTGGTGTGGCTCAGTGGACTGAGCATCGGCCCATGAACCAAAGGGTCGCTTGTTTGATTCCCAGTCAGGGCACATGCCTGGGTTGTGAGCCAGGTCGCCAGTGAGGGCATGTGAGAGGCAACCACACATTGGTGTTTCTCTCCCTCTCTTTCTCCTTCCCTTCCCCATTCTTTAAAAATAAATAAAATCCTTAAAAAAAATCATCAGCAGTTTGAATTGGGGCACAGGGCAAATAGTTATTGATTGCTCCCTGTTAAGTTCCAGTTACAGTACTAGGTGTTTTGCCTATATAACTGCATTTATTACTGACAACAGTGTGAAAAAATAGTGCGATCCACATTTTCCAAGTAAAATAAGGAAGATGAGGCTGGATCATAGAGCCTGTACATGTCAGTATCAAAGGCTACCATTTAATTGTTAAATGATGTAATAGAAGGGCTAGGCCACAATGGCATCTAAAACACAGATTATCTCATTAAAATTATAATAAAGGGGTTTTTCTGTAAAAAGTGTTAGTTAGAAGGAGCCATTGAGCAATGCTACACAGAGGCTAATAAAGGAAACAAAGGTGCCCTGTGAGACTCCTGGAGGAGCCACTTCCAGAAAAGCCCAGTTTCAGAGAGGGCGAAGTGGGGTTCAGACAGCCTTACTCTTCCCAAAGCCAGTGTATAATGCCAGGCAATTGGGCCTAAAAGCACAATGTTCTCACCCTAAAGTGAAATCTGCCAATTGGCAAACCTGTGCATTTACTGACTCACGATTGACTTTTCTATGGCCATTTTATTACATTTAAATGGATAAACGGGTATCAAGTCATTATAGTCAGTCCTTCAATGTGGAAACAGTGGGACCAAGAGAAACAAACATTAACAATGGACGTTAAAGAAAATGAAAATAATACAAGTAACGTAAAAGGCAGAGACATTTATAAAGCTATTGTAACCTCAAATTAAGGGTATGATGTTATTAAATAAAGATATTCAAAAAGAGAAAGTGCTCTTATAAATATATGACATTATCTATCTCTGTATCTATCTCTGTGCATACATACACAATGACTAGGGATAGAGAAAAATGGGAACATTGGGGTATCTTTCAGGTCTGATTATCATTCTTCTACTTTTCTTTCTTTATACTTTTATAGTTTCTAAATTTTATACAATGAGCACACAGTGCTTTTATAATGAGAAACAACTATATATAACATATAACGCTGTGCATATGTATATATTTAGCACACACTGCTTCTCGGTTTCTGCAGGAAACAGGACTGTACCACATAAACAATCTATTATTTAATCTGTACAGCCAATGTACATGAAAGATAAACTAAAATTAACTATATACATAAAATGTAGCTGCTTTATGTTGTTAGAAATTTTTTTAACAAAGTTGGTGAGGAATTGCAGCAACATGGGAATAATTTATCTATGTGTAAGTAACGGTCTTTTCATTTATCTATATCTGCTCAATGCAAACCACTGTAATAATTATAACCCCATTAAATCTCTAGCTGATACATTCAAAGAAGAAAATTTTAAATAAAATACTTACTCTGCAGGAATTGCCACAATATTCTTTGACATGTGAAGGGAGAAGTCAGTGGCATCTTTCCCAATAAATGTCATTTTATATACTATGGTTTTACAGCTTGAATTTTGCACTTCAATCTATGTTGCAGAATAAGAGAGTAAAACGAAGATCATGAATTTTTAAAAATGTACAACTTAACATTTCTTATTTTATCAAAGAGAGTTATACACTTTAATCATGAAAATATTAGTTTCTAATGTACACTAACTGGAGGAAAACAGACTTTATATTTGAAGACAGCATCTATATAGTTTAGCAAAAGTGGACAGGCAGAAGGAGCTTCCATGCGAGGAAGTGACACAGAGATTTGAAGTCCAAAGTTAGCAACTCGGATTTTATTCTTATCGCCGAGAAAAATCTTTGGGGAATTTTAAACACAACTTATACCGTCCAATTTACAAAAAATAAAAAAAATTACTGTGGCTGCTCAGTGTAGAAAGTTATAAAGAGTGTAGGTTTAAAATCAGAGGTCCAAGCTGGGAACGACGGTGGCCTCATCTAGAAGCCATAGTGTAGCTAGGGTTTGGCTGTCCCTTCCTTCCTAATGCCGAGGTGTGGAGAGTACTGGAGAATGAGTTACTTCATTTTTAGAGAGAGTATTGCATGGAAACGTAAGTACACAAGCCTTTGTGTAGAATATAATGGGGATTCAAAAAAAAAAAACACATACACATTAGGAAGACACTAGGTTACCGTGGAAAGTACAGACCCAAAAGAGGGCAAAAAAGAGGGCTACTTTACAGTGAAGACAAGGTAACTGCACTTAAGCAGCCCAGCAACTGTAGGCACAGGCGGTGAAGAGCTCCTAATTAGCACTATGTGTGATTATAGTGAATTGTGAGGAATATGGCAGAGGTTTGTTGAAAGATTAGATTAACTACTTTTATATGTCAATGAAAACTTTGGTACCTATCAGAACAAGGATGTTGTTGCTGAAGAGTACACACATTCAGTTACCCCAACGATGTGGGGGTCTCACGTTGCTTACCTACCTACAGATTTCAGCACCTAAAGAATTAATTAACAGACCAAGTGACTTGTAAGCCCCAGAGGGCTAATTTCCATTTTCTGGAATAAAAGGTTTGAAATAATGATAAATTCACTGTACAGTGTTATCGCCTTATAGTCCTGGAGCTTCCATAACCAACCCAGAGTTCTTAAGGAAGACATTCGTCCTCGCTGTCATATCACAGGTATGATCCAAGGCCACTGGGCTCGTCTGTGGTCAGAGTATTCCACCCAACTGCAGGATTTCACAGAGGGGTGGTGAGTGCTACGGGGGGAGGAAAGGAAAGCTGATAAAGAGAAAGAAAGACAGCTTTGGAGCCTCGATTCCCATTTTGCGATGACGGTCAGTCTTTAACAACTGTTCTTCTGTACAAAGTTTGTTTCCAAAAAGAGGAGAAGAAAAGTTCATAGCTTTAAAAGTTGTCTCAGAAAATCACTGCACCCTACAGTTTTTCATTGATCACCATATGGCTTAATGGTTGCAATATTCTATGTTTCTGTCTGAGACACTCGTATAGCTCCAGAAATACGTTTTCAATTGTAGTAGCCACTTCCTGAAATTTTTCTTTATCCTGGAAGATTGAGAGGGTTGAAAAGAGCGATATTCTATGACTTAGGTGCTGCTATTTCTGGCGTTGATGCATAGGGGGCCATGTCTAAGTTTCTCAGCAACTTCCAAATTAATGACTTTTCTTAAATGAAATTCAAAATCACAGCTTGTTGCAGTCGATGTTGTCTTTTGCATTCATATTTAATTTTTATTGTTTCTTTCAGAAGATGTATCCTACACTTGTGAAAAATAAAAGCTGTGTCTGTACAATGTCACCTGTAATCTTAAGGTGTGGACAATATTTCAAATAAAGAGTTAAATTAGAAAGAAATCATATTTCTGTTTTAATATGTTTTATTAGATTTTGACCATCACGAGTAAAATTTTTGTTTAAATTTGAGCTTGTGTTATTACATATGTTTTTTTAAATAACAATTAAATGCCATAAAGAATTACAAACATGTGGTCAGAGTTAAAAAATTGTTAATAATACCTAACTATAATAAATCAATGCTTAATCTAATTTAGACTCCTACTATCTGCTGCAGGTCTAAGCAAAACATTTGCAACTGTTCATAGATTTTATTTGGAAGTCAGAAGCCCTCTACAATATAATTATAGCTCTAGGCTAGTTAGTACCCAAGACCCTTGAATATCATTACAGTTAGGGAATGAGCATGGTAAACACTATTGAAAAATTCTCTAAAGAGTTCTATAGTTCTTTCTCTGACAAAAAGGGGAAAGGAATAAAATTAAGCAACAGGGATTCTATCTCAATATTTGCTAACAAAAAAATCACAATGAGTGACTTTACCTTCTCTAAATTGAGCCCTTTACACTTTGAGACAAGAACCTGAGTTTTTCCCTGAGTTTTAACTAAATCTTACCAACCATCACTCATATTGGCACAGAGGCTACACAGTTATTTTTTCAAAGAGGTTACAACCAGAAATCAAACATTACCAGGACATATATTTTGAAGACCACCTATGGACACATTTTGCATTGGAAGTATAAACTTAACACCCACCCATAAATGTGGGGAAGAATACATAAAACAGCCTAAGAAAAGAAATAAACATGATATGACCAAGCAATAAAATAACTTGTGTAAAAAATAAGATTTTATCAGTCCATAGTGTCCTGAGAAAGAAGCAAGGAGACCACCTATGAATCTGGTTAAAGATTTCATGAAAACAATCTTAGACAAATATAAGCAATTTAAAATTGCGTGGCAGAAGATATTTCACAAGTGTTCACGTGAAACAAATTGTTTGAAATTGAGGTCAATTATCCCTGGTAAGATATTTCCCAAAGAGAACACTTGCTATTGTTGTAGGACTTGAATTTTCATTTTCAATTTTTTTTCTGAGGATTAAAGAACCCACCATTACACATGTAGTACCTGCAGCATATATAGTACCCTTTAAATGGGAATTTGGGGGCCCAGGTCAGGAGCACTTCCATTATTACTTCCTTTTCTATCTCCCCATTGGAACCAAATCCATCTCTGTGTATAAACGGTTCCCTAAAGGAAAGCCGAGTGCATTCAGGTCACAAGTTTCCACTCAGGGTATCAGTCCTCTTGCATATGAAATGGATTTCAAGTTTCCTGAAAGGATTGACCCTTCAAAGTACATAACCTTCATCTTCCATGTCCTCAACCCCCATTCCTCAATTGCATGAAAGAGTCGTCATTGCCTGGCTGGTGGTGATTATTATTAAGCACAATTGTCCCTTTCACTCTGCCATACCTTTGGTTTAGAAGGAGCAACATTTGCTAAGGCTCATTGTATCATATTGATACTTCTCTTATTTTGAGGCTGGGAAAGAAGTATCTAAAACCCCTCTTAAGTGTTAACTCTGTATACTTTACCCCTAAATAAATCCTTACCGTTTTTATCATAGATTCATGTAGAGTACAATTAAAGATCACCACTTCCTTGGGGACGAATTGAGGGAGTTTTTCATACAAGAAGACACAAAACATGAGCATCAGGATTGGATTAGGGTCACAGATGTCGGTGGCCTGGTTTTGAAGAAGAGAAATATAAATAAGAGGACATACAGATAAAATATATAACTAGAGCTAATGCACAGTAATCAATTGTTGAAAAACTTTAAAACTGTTTCAAATGTTACTGACAATGATACTGAAATGCAGACACAATAAAGAAAATATTGGTGTAAATCAGAAGAGCTTGACCTAAGTGTTAAAAGATGAATGAGATGTATTCTAAGTATAACAATGACCTCAGAGCCTCAAAGAGTCCATAAAACCTAGTCAGAGGTCAGAAAGATACTACGCATTAGAAATACTGACCAATATGACTATAAGACACCATTCCTGAGTTATTAAAGTTTCATAGAATACACTAAAGGAAAATGTGAGAAGCAGGCAAAGTACTTAGGTAAAAGATAGCAAGAGATTTTCAAGCAAACCCCAGGGGAGGAGGTAACACATGAGATGAACTTGAAGGCTGTTTGGACATCAAATAGGTTGTATCTGGTGTGAGGTAAAGGGCATATTCTATCAGAAAGACAAAGAACTATAGGGCAAAAATATAGGGAAGTACAGTATTCACTTGGAGGAAAAAGTCCTGCGTACGGTAAGAAGGGACAGGTACTGGAAGGAAAGACTGAGCAGGGCAAGAACCACATCGTGGAGGGCGTGGGTACCAGGGCCGGGAACTTGGTTTCTGAGCAAGCAATCACACGGGAGCAACCATTGAAGCAGATCAAGCAGTGGGTGGTTGGCGAAGTACTTTTCCCAGAACAGACAAATTATACTAAGGCAGAAAATAACTTATAGTGATAAACAAGACAAATTAGTGATGGTGGTTGAACTAGATTTGAGGTAAAATCCAGACTACAGACGAATAACAGCAGAGATGATCAATAAGCCAGAATGTACAGTGAAGCTAAACAGTAGAGTCAGGAGCAGAAGGAGGAAGAATTCTTTCTATCAAAATTTATGTAGTGCTTCTGATCTTCTAGAACAAGCTGGAGGTTGTGGGGAAGAATTACTCATATTAAAAAGGAATTGGGATTGATCTGAGGAATGGATTCAAAGACATATAAAATACCACTATGAATACCCAACTCAGTCATTGGCAATGTACAGGGAGCTCTCCACACTTCCGTAAAATGAAGAGCATGGTGTGACTGAACGGCACACATTCAAGTTCGCAACTGAAAATGACCTGGGCTTGGCCTAGAAATGCAAAGAACTAGAGCTAAAGAAATCTAAAGTGTTTACAGTAGCCCCCCTTATCCACGGTTTCACTTTCCACACTTTCAGTTTTCATGGTAGAGTGCAGTCTGAAAACTTTAAAAGGAAAATTCTAGAAACCATTCGTAAGTTGTAAATTGTGCACTGTTCTCCGTAGTATAAAGAAATCTCGTTCAGCCCTGCCCAGAATGGGAATAATCCCTTTGCTCAGTGTCTCCACGCTGTCTGTGCCACCCGCCCTTTAGTCACGTGGTAAGTGCCTCAGTTACCAGATCAGCTGACACAGTACCACAGTGCTTGTGCTCAAGTCACCCTTAGTTCACTTTATACTGTCCCCAAACCATAAGAGTGGTGATGCTGGTCATTTGGATATGCCAAACAGAAGCTGTAAAGTGCTTTCTTGAAGTGAGAAGGTACAAGTTCTGAACTTTACAAGGCAAAAAAAAAAAAAAATGCTGAGGATGCTTAGATCTACCATAAGAATGAAGCTATCCATGTAATTGTTAAGAAGGAAGAAGAAATTCCTGCTAGTTAGTTGAGAGAGACTACATCACACAACTTTTACCACAGTATATTATTTTAATTGTTCTATTTTGTTATCAGTTATCCTTGTCAACCTCTTACTGTGCCTAATCTAGAAATTAAACTTTATTATGAGTGTGTATGTCTAGGAAAAACATGATATATAGTATATATACATAGCATACAGAGTCTTCAGGCATCTGTGGTCTCGGGCATCCACTGGCGGTGGCAGAATATATCTGTGGTGGTTAAGGGCGGGGGGCTACTCACTCTGTGTGGAGCTAAGGCAGCAGTTACCAGAGAATAATTTATAGCCCATATGATTATCTGGTAATTCACATTTCCAAAAACATTCTTTTCCTTTTTTGGAAGAAGAGAAGAGTTTATTCTTTCTTGTTTTGTCAATAAGCAGTAAGGTTTACTGGGGAGGGGACTGTTAGTAAAAAATAAGGGTAGAAACTTGTTAGGGAGTATGATTTGAGAAAAACTAAGAAAGCAAGTGAAATTCCAAGGTTTCTCATCAGTATTCTGTGGCCCCACATTTCTTCAATGAAGACAGTGATAGTCAGCAGATGGAGGAAAGTTATTTAAGATAAGAAGAAACTGAAAAATTAGATAGTTTAATTTCCACAAAGGGAAGAGTATGGTCCTGAGGGGCCCTGTGTGACGGGCCAGCCTGTGGGTGTGACGGGCCAGCCTGGGGGTGTGTCAGGCCAGTCTGGGGGTGTGATCCAAAGAGGGCGGGAAACACATTTCCCACCCCCTGGTCTAGGGGGTCTAGGGGGTGGGAAATGTGTTTCCTGGGGAAAGGAGAACACTAGTGGTAGAGCACTCTGGGCTCAAGCCCGAGGTCAACAAAAGTCTTCTGGACATTGTTTTAGTGACTCCAATATAAAAAATATATACAATGGAGTATAAAAAGTACTCCAAAAGCTCATATATGAAAATTTAGACATGAAAAAATATGCTTATCTTAGCAGAAAAATATATTTGATAGTTAAGATTTTATACTGGAAAACCTGAGAAAGGAGTATTCTTACCTTTCTTCATGATAAATTGCAATGAAAATAACCTAAATTACACTTTACACTTTAGTATATATTGCACAGCTACACTTTAGGCATCTGTAGGCTTAAAAGGCCAAATGCTAAATTAAGTTAGGTTTTCTTAAGACAAGATTTTCATGTGAAGTCTATTTCAAAGAAATAATCATTATTTTCTCTATGGAGGTCTAACCAAGAACTGTGATCATATTGACCCACTTTTATACCTGATGACAGTATTTCCTCCTGGAGTAACAAAAGATAAGGAATTAAACAAACAAAAACCATAACACAGAAAGATGCTGGAGGAGAAATCTGCTAAACTAAATTCCAGTGCTACAACTACACAGCACCATGATCTTGACTAAATCAAATGGTTTTATTAGGCTTCAGTTTCCTCTTCAGTAACAAGAAGAGGTGAGATGGTACTGAGCTTCGTGGTGAATTTATTTCATTTGCTCTAACTTCAAGGTATCACCAGCTCTCAAAGTAGACATCAACCACAACTAGTACTATCATCCATGGACATACTCTAACCCCACAGAGAACACTGTTGATTGCGTTCCAAATAGCAATTTTCTCCTTTCTTCTTTACTAAGAATCCCAATTTTTGTGAGATTCTCGATTCCTTTATCAAACACTGCTTTAGCTTAAGAATGGAATGCAATTCTGGTCAACGGGAAATATGCTGTTGGACAACTGAGAAAGGTTTAAGTTAAGGAAAAAGAAAAGCACAATAAAAGGATGCTACCCTACTAGCCCCAAGCAGAGCTATGTGAAGGTGTTATGTGAGAATTTCAGTAAGAATCAGAGCACATATAAGCCAAGAGGCTGAGAAGAGCTGAAGCAAAAGGAATCTATGAAAACTTTCTTGAAACACCGAATCACTATCCCTGACTGAATAAATATCCCAGTAGTATTCCACTGCCTGACTTCACCTTAAGCAAAATTGAATTTCTTTATTTTTAAATCGCTTTTACTATGAATTCTGTTATTTAACACTGAAACATCCTAGCTGATAAAAAAAAAATTTAAGAGAAAATTTAGATTATCGACATTAACCTTTAGCTTTCTTCATTACTCAGTGAATTATATGTAGAATAACTTCTATAAATGTCTATTACATTTATTTTTACATCCATCTATCTGCATATGGAAATGAAAATACATTCTATGCTGAGTCCAAACGATTCCCAGATATTTCTGCTTTAGATAAAAATCATGTCATGCAAGGGAGACTATGTAATAATTGTACATTCGAGCTCACAAGATGCAACAACAGGACATGACATCGGCTCAGAAACGTAACTAGCTGATTCAACAGTTGCAAAAGACATAAAAAATAGGAAATGTAGACCCAGCTGGTGTGGTTCAGTGGATTGAGCACCAGACTGTGAACCAAAGTGTTGCTGGTTCAATTCCCAGTCAGGGCACATGCCTGCATTGTGGACCAGGTCCCCAGTGAGGGGTACATGAGAGGCAACCACACATTGATGCTTCTTTCCCTCTCTTTCTCCCTCCCCTTCCCTCTGTCTATAAATAAATAAATAAATAAATAAATAAACAAACAAATAAGAAATGTAAACATTAATAAATGAATCCAGTGCTGAATTTCACAGGGTTCAAATGTGGACCAGGACTAGGCATCAACATTAATTTACTATAGCTAAGTTAATTTAAGGGTGATATTTTTAAACTCTGCCATTTAATGTAGTTGGTAAATCCAGGCTGATTAAAAGTTAATGAATTGGAACTGGCTGGTAAAAGCCTGATAATTATCTGCTAAGTTAATTGTCAATTTTCCCATTCGCCATTTATCAAATCTTGGACACCTCTGCATCTTTAAGTAGTAGATACATTTTAAAATATTTTTGGCTATACACTTAAACCTTTTGAGTCAACATAACTGAGGAAATCAAAAAGCAAAGGAGAGAATCATATATGGTGAATTATATTTTCTTTTTAAAAAATTGATGTTAGAGAGAGAAGAATGGAGAGAGAGAAACATTAATTTGTTGCACCATTGTTATAAGAGTAAATGCCTTTATTTCCACAACTGCCACAAGGTAAACTCCTGACTTTTTATGCTGATTAAAGATCCCAATATGTGCCTATGTATATTTTTCTAATCCCAAATTTCAACCTAAGCAATGTAGTCACACACTGTCCTTAATATATGCTATTTGTTCACGCGCGCGCCTGTGTGTGTGTGTGTGTGTGTGTGTGTGTGTGTGTGTGTGTGTGAGAGAGAGAGAGACAGAGAGAGAGAGAAAACAGGGCCAAAATAGTCACTTGTGTCTCAGGCCACCAAACTGAGACTTAATACTAACCTAACTACAGCTTCAGCCTCTCCCAAGAATGTAATCCTAACTGCTGATAGACCCCAGCTGTCCCTCAAAGAAAGGTAACTTTGCCTGAAACAATCCACTCCTTGCCAATCACTTCCTTGTCCTGCCTCCTTTTTTCTGCCTATAAAAACCCTCCACTTTGTACAGCTATGCGGACTCCTTTCTAGTTGCTAGACGATGCACTGCTCGATTCAAGAATCATTGGATGAGGCCAACTAGATCTTTACATTTACTCAGTTCAACTTTTCTAACACATTCTACATTCTGTTTATGCCACATCCTCTAAGTGATCACCTTCTTCTCTTACTATTTCCAAACCAAATCCAAGCCACCCTATAAGAACCTAAATAAGTCCTGCCTCCTCCACAAATCTTTGGTGGATCAATCTAGATCACACTGATCTCCTCCCTTATCTGATTTCTACACTTTCTTTTCTTACACAACAACAATTAAATGAGTAGAGTATAATTTATCAGCAAATATCTTGATAATTCAGTGAGTTTGTATGTTCTTCAAAGTTAGGAATCATTTACTATACAATTTAATTACTCTAAAGTAACAAGAGCTCAAAGATGTTAAGCATACAATATATTTTTGATTATTACTACTGAGGACTTAATGTGAAAAGCTAGATGGAATTATAACTTGGAGGTCCAAATGTAATAAAAATGTATATTGCCATTGTGATCTTTACATGAATACTTATTTTTAATTAGAAGACAGTAATACAATACTTATATTCAAATAGCTCTGCTCCTTTAATTCATGCTTCGAGCTCAGTAAGATTAATAATGCATTCATTCCTGTGGTTTAAGAAAACTGAACCCATCACTAAAACTTTCTTTTTATTTATAGTTGGATGTACATAATTATACCCATTAAAAATATCCAAGTAGAATTCTATGGAGCCATATTTCAATTTTCACATTTTAGCAATATCCTATGAAAAGTATGTTTCAATTTAGATTTAAAATTTGTGAAGAAAGGAATATTATTAAGGAGTCAACTAACATTTTTCTACAATGGACATACTAAAGGCCAACAGGTATACAAAAAGGTGCTCAGCATCACTAATCATGAGAGAATGTAAATCAAAACCACAGGGAAATATCATCTCATATCTGTTAGAATAGCTCAAATAGACAAGAAATATCAAGTGTTGGAGAGGCTGTGGAGAAAAGGGAACCCTTGTGCACTATTGGTAGGAGTGGTACAGCCGCTGTGGGAACAGCATGGAGGTTCTTCAAAAACTTGAAGACAGAACTTCCATATGGTTCAGCAATCCGACTAGGTATATACCCAAAGGAAATGAAATCAGTATCGTGGAGATATCTGCATTCCCATGTTCAGTTGCAGATTTGCAAGTCAAGATAGGGAAACAGCTAAGTGTCTGTGGACAGATCAATGGATAAAGAAAATGTGGTTCATACGTACAACAGAAAGTTACTTAGTCATAAAAAAAGGAAAACCCTGCCATTTGTGACAGCATGGATGAACCAGGAGGACATAATGCTAAGTGAAACAAGCCAGACACAGAAAGACAAGTACTGTATGATTTCAATTCTTTATGGAATCTAACAAGTCAAACTCATAGAACCAGAGTGTGGAGCGGTGTTTGCCAGAGCGGTGGATGGGGGAGATGAGAGGGTACAAACTTTCAATTATAAGATGAATAAGATCTGGAAATATAATGTAAAGTATGGTCATTATAGTTAGTAAGAGTGGATTACACACTTGAAATTTGCTAAGATTGGAGATCTTAAGTGTTCTTGTCACTCAAAAAAAGGTAACTATGAGAGGTGATGGATGTTTTAATTAACATAATTGTGTTAATTATTTCACATTATATGCATAAAACATCATGATGTTGTACACCTAAAAAAATCACATCAGACAAACTAAATATTTATAAATTTCATTTGACAATCATACCTAATATAGCTGGGAAATAAATAAGAAAAAAGATCATCATAAAATATTTAAAGAATGTATGATATAAAGGCACTCACCTTTATGCCCATGGTAAGGCCGATCTCAAGAAGACTGTTCACAATCATCAGGGAATTGTGAAAAATCTGTTCAACAGTTTTTGGTCGTGTGTACATACTCACAAAATAACGCTCAATCTGAAAAAGACAACAATAAAACCTTCCCGTAACAGAATAAAAATGGCTGCCTTTTAACTGTTCTCTGTAATTCAGCCAATAATCCTTCAGTAACATTCGTCTCTAGTAGCCGACTGCACTCAAAATACAAGAATAAACAAAAAGGGAATGGTAGCCATGCAGATTCAGATGTTAAAATCAAAACATTTAAAAGAATCAGTTTGCAGAAAATACTTTAAATTTTAATTACTAAGTTTTTTAAATGATAGAAAATCATTATGCATAAAAATGACGCTTACCAGAAATGGGCAATAGCCTCCCAACAGTGTGGCAAAAACAAGGCCATCTGAAAGGTCTCTGTCAAAATTTAATATCCATCTTTCCTTGGGAACACCTGTTCCAAAACAAAAAGAGCAAATATAACAATAGTTTTACTTCTCTAAAAAGATATCTAGCCCTGGCTGGTGTGGCTCAGTGGATTGAGTGCCGGCCTGCGAACCAAAAGGTCGCCAGTTCGATTCCCAGTCAGGGCACATGCCTGGGTTGCGGGCCAGGTCCCCAGTAGGGGCCACATGAGAAGCAACCACAGATTGATGTTTCCCTCTCTCTCTTTTTCCCTCCCTTCCCCTCTCTAAAATTAATTAATTAATTAATTAATTTAATAAACATGTCTGATGGAAATTTGCACAGTAGTCAAGGAAACATTTGTCTTTTCTTGGAAAAGAAAAATCACATTATTTTGGAAATAAAAACAAAACTTAAACCTCAGAAGCTTAATGCCAGGAAATATATCTGCAAGGTTTTATAAGCAACCGCAAAAGCTGTCTCCTTTATTTATACTTGAATCACTTTGAGGAATATATTACCATGTAGTAATGGAAATAAAATCCCGGATTTCAAAATTACTCATTTTGTAGAGTACCTTGGAGTTCAAGTGTTTGATCATGATCATCAACACGGGTGAAGAGGCTCAGAAGACATGGAGTTACTTGTAACTCTCAAGTTTTAGGGGCAGATACCCTATTTGTTGCAGAAATTCCTCCACAAGTAGGGTATGTGGAAGGGGTTGGAGATATACGGCTAAAAAATAAAACCAGAATTGACCTACAAAAGATAACGTAAAATGAAGGAGCAATCACAGGACTTCTCAGTTACAAAGGTGACTACTATGCTGAAACCAGAACAAAAGACAGAGTATCTGGGCATTTAGCCAATATCTGAAAGCCTGTCCTATATTAGGGAGAGAGGGGGCGTTTTAAACATCAGAAATCATTGCTATGTTGGATGCGGCATTTCCTTTTTTCAAGTGTTTCCAGAAGGGCCTAGGTTACTACTGGATTGAGATGATTTCTTGTCTGAAAACTTGGGAAAAATTTGGTGATCTCCATAAATTCCCTCAAATCCTTTAATTCTCATTTTCTGTGAAGAACAAACCATGACAAGACATGTTCATGACACGTATATTAATTCCACAGACCAGGACTGCTCTACGTCTGAGCTGGAAGACTCAGTTTTCTCTGAAACCACAAATGTCCTGGATATGTCACAGAAATAGTACCTAGTACTTTTTCATCTGAGATGCTACAACATTGAATGTTTCTATTGGACTTCTATAGCATATTACTGCAAACTTGACCTAGCAACCAAAGATCATTAGGAATTTTCAACTAATACACAGCAAACAACACTCTGCACTATATTTTTCAAAGTATTTTTTCCTGATAGAAACCTCTAAATTACTGTATTTGATATAAAATGCGATGCATCAAAGTAATAATTTTAAAAAGCACATTTCCATTTGACTATATAATTATAACTTAAATGTGCTTCTGTTAATGTATATTTACCACTCTTATCTTCTAATATAAGCAAAGGGTCTCACTTTTGTAGCCAATATTCATTTTTCTATGACCTGGAAGCAATTCTAACTTTAATCTGAAAAAGGCAACTTACTAGCCTTTTAAGTTGATGGTGAATCAGTCAGTTAGCAGGAGATATAAACCGTGTCCTCTAAATATCCCATCCTCATCTTGTACCCGCATCAGAGAAAGGATAGAAATTCCCCAGAAGAAACTTAACATTTTGTGGAGGAAAGGTCACACCCATAAAGAGAAACAACTAGTGAAGAATCTCCCTAACTAGAAACTAACGAATAGATGACAATATAGCAAAAACTGTTATGCTGTTACTATGGACTCCACCAACTGCAATCCAGTACCATAGGATCCATCATGGCGTCCCCCATTTCCTTACTTCTACCTTCTTCAATAGTTAAAAACCTGGTTCTCATTATCCGCAATATATTCACTTATTTGTTCAACGCTAGTATACATATGAAGTGTTCTCAGAATTGCACACCCATATCTCTGGCAAGAAAGTAATGTGTAGGTACAGTTTGGTTTTTCTTGTCTTTAGTTCTACAGTATGCACTCATGGTATAGTTTTCAAAAGATAATTAAGTCAGCTCCTTTCTTTTCCATTTCATTCAGTGAGGTTGTCAAACATTTGTAATTCAGTTACATTTGTCATTTGTCACAGTCTACATTCCATCCTAGATTACATCCGTGTCTTTGATTTTTAAAAAATGCACATACTAACATTCATTCACTCTTTGCGGTATAGCTTCTAGGATTTTGAGATATATATTGTCATGTATTTACCACCACAATTCCACACAGAAAAGTTTCATTACCCACCTGCCACCCCTAAAATGCTCATGTGCATTTTAGGCCAACATATTGATATTTACCCCTCAAACAAATGTGGTGGGATTATCATTGGAGTTACATCATTTTGACATCTCAACAATAGTCTTCAACTCAACGTGCGTGACACATTTCTCTATTTAGTTTCTTTTGATGTCTTTCATTAGTATTCTGTAATGTTCAGCACATATATGCTACACATATTTTGTTAGTTTTATACTTAAGCATTGTATGTTAAATTATATATACATATTAGTTTCAAATTCCAATTGTTTACTGTCATTATGTAGAAATATAATTTACTTTTGTATACTGATCATATATCCTACAACCTTGATAAACTCATATACTAGTTCTAGGAGCTTTTTTGCAGATTGTTTGGGATTTTCTACTTCACCGTCACGTCGAATCCCAGCCCCTCTCCCAGGGGTAGAGGTGGTATGAGTGTGTGTGTATGTGTGTGTGTGTGTGTGTGTTAAGTTTCTTTTCTGCAGCTGCAATGAGTTTTCACCATTGCCCTAAGGATGACAGTAAGTGTTGTCCTCCTCCTTGTAGATTAAAATTTTTGTTCTCTAGGAAATACAGGAGTCTGCACAAAATGCTTGCCCCTCCCCCAGGTCAGCATTATAAGAGGCACGTTCCCCAGACACTCCAGTCATTTCCGTGAGCAACCAGTGAGGTTTGTGGAGTAAAATCCTTTAAGAGAACAGTCTCCCCCTACAACTGTGACCCCCAGGGACTTCATGCTCTCTCACTGGCATACACTTGGCCTCCACCAATTCGCTCAACTCTTATACCCTAATTCAACTCTTCTCATCAGAGTCTGGCTGTCTCTACCACAAGCAGACAACTGTTATCAACCCATTTCTTCCTGCAAGTACCTACTCCTCATTGGACTTGGGGCTGCTTTGTTGGCTTACAGCTTCAGTTTCCTAGGGGAGCTTTAAAACACTGAGAATTTATGGTTCATATGGCTTCTGCTATTGTAACAACAGCCCCCCACTCCAAATAAAAAAGCTCTTTCTAGTCTTCTACCTCCCTGAGAGAATCAGCGGCTGCCACATATGCTTGTTCCACCCATTGCAACTTCGCAAGTCCTCTAACATTACTTGTCAAACACTAGGTGGCATGGGCTGTTGCCGCTCGGATTTCAGTGTGAGCAGGATGACAATAAAGCTCCAGGACAATGTTGGGAAGAGGTATGGACCAAAGTCCAAAGCTCTTCTTTAACCTCTGATTCCAGGCCTGTATGTATCCTACCATTCACACGCAAGGCTATTGCCAAGTAAGACCCACCACAATTTACTGCAGCCTTAGGTATGCCGAGGATTTTCTCTACTTTAATGTAAGCTCCTTTGATCTAGGCTACGCTCTCTATATGTTCCTTCTAAGGTTTTGCTACCCACAGTGCACTTGTGAATCAGCAGCACCTTCAACTGGAAGTTTGTTGAAAATGAAGAATTTCAGACCCCAGTCAACACCTACTGAAACATAAAAACAGTTTCACAAAATCTCCAAGTGATACCTATTCACGTTACCATCTGAAAAGTACTGATCTAGGGTTGTTTTTTAGAGACAGAACCAGCAGTCTAATCTAGTCCTCATCTGTTAGGAAACAGAAAATTCAAGGGCTGTCACACAGATTTTTTTAAATTTTAATTTGGGAGCTATATTTTCATCTGTTTTTCTACTATATCACTTCGAATAGTCAGAAATATAAAAATATTAATGAAAATGGTGGTCCTAAATAGTATTATGAATTTGAGATTTGGCTGTTAGACACAAAACTAAATCATTTTATTCACTCATAGAAACTCCTTCAAAGCCTCCAAAAATGGGAATGTTTCCTAAAAGAATTGCTGAGGTTTGCATAAAATTAAAACAAAACAATTAAAAAGTACAGAAAACAGTTACAAAGTACCACTCATGTAAATGGAAGCAAAAAATTAAAATTTAGTAAACTAATTTAAGCAAGGTGTTTAAAAAATATCAGCTATCATGACAAAAGTGAATATGTGCCAAGACTACAAGGTTAGTTTACATTAAAAATTAATTTAACTTATTATATAGTTCAATACTATGCATTGATATAAAATACGATGATATAAAATTCTCTCACAAAACTACGGAGAGAATTTAAATTTCAGGACATAATGAGAATAAAGTACAAAATAATTCTATAGTAAATATCAAAGTTCATGATGAAATATTGAGTGTACTCTGTTCAGGATTAAGTATGAAAAAGATCAGGTATAATGCATGATTGTCTACATTGATGCAAGGTTACAAAAAGCCTCTTCATGTCTTCATGTCTCCTTTCAATCAACAACTTGGGCTTCCAACAGAGGACAAAAAATACCTCATATGCCAAATTTACCAAGGAAATATTTTTAGATCAAGCTTCACACGCTTAAACACCTCACCAACTTGGAGATTATAAAAAAGTCTAAAGCTAGCCCTGGCTGGTGTGGCTCAGTGGATTGGCATTGCTCAGAGCATGGGCCTGTGAACTAAAGGGTTGCTGGTTCGATTCCCAGTCAGGGCACAAGCCTGGGTTGTGGGCCCGTTCCCCAGTAGGAGGCACTTGACAAGCAACTACACATGATGTTTCTCTCCCTCTCTTTCCCCCTCCCTTCCCTTCTCTAAAAATAAATAAATAAAATCTTTTTAAAAAGTCTAAAGCCAAACAAAGTTACTTACAGGGGAGGCATTATCAGAACAATCTCAGTTTTTCAGAGTTGTACAGGCACAACTGTCCATAGATTCAGAGAAAAATAAAGGGTGACGCCCAAAACTGATTCTCAGTCAAGATGCCATTCACATATAAATAAACTAGGACACTTACAAAGAACTCAGATACTAGAGTCCCTTCAAATGATAATTAGATGAAATCATTATGAAATCCAGGTATCTAATAGCTAAACCAAAAATAATTAAAAATGGAAGAATCCAGGTAAAATGACGTATCGTCAAACGCTGACAAGATAGAATATGAGTGTTCTAAGTACTGACAATGGGGGCATGAAAAACCTAATGATGACACTGGGGCAGGAGAGTAAGAGGAAATAAGAGTAATAATTGCCTCATCTGTCCTATCAATGAGTGTCAGTGCTGTGTAAAATCCAAACAAAACCAAGAAAACCTCAGAAAGTATAATGCTAGTCATAAATTTCTTCATTTAAATTTGAGACATGATTTAGGACACATTTCTTGTGGTGGGCAAATATTTATCTTACATGGTATCTCTGCACTATTTAATCTTATTGTCTTTTTCTATATTCCTCCACATGAGAGCTTTTCACCTTTGCGCTGTGCATCAGAACCCCCCAAAGAGCTTGTGAAGCTGCACGTGTACTGGCAACACCCCAGAGATTGCATTTTGATTGTTCTACAGTGGAGCAACAGATATATATATATTTTTAATTTTCCAGGTGATTCTCCAGATTTGAAAAACCACCACAGTGGATGAAAAAGGAAATAAGACATCTGTCTGGATATGAGAGCAGAATTCGTAAGAATTGCGCAGATCTAACTTAAGATGAATTAATGTTTTGAGGAAACAGCATCACATAATGGTACTTAAGAGTGATGATAACTGAATCTATTGTTCATTTAGTCCTATTCTAGACACCCTTTCCTTCCACAAAGCTGAAAATTCATTACTAGTTATTTAGGAAATAGTCTTGAGTCTCCCTGCATTCAAAGAATTAAATAATATTTGTGAATGATTTTTTAAGCATTTTGAAAGAAAGCAAAATGTTGGAAAAATTCATATGGGATGCTAAATGTCTGGGACAGTTTGAAGGTCACTATAATGCTACAGCCAAAGTTATGACATTTCAGACAGTACATTAAAAATATAAGAACTTTTCAAAAATGAATTGTCTATACAATAACCCTGGACATTATGGAAGGTGATGGTTGCTGTCTGCCTCATTCCTTAATTTCCTGCTTACAGTGACATCGTAGCACTGATACTCCTGAGACCATTAGTAGTGGTGACAGTTCTGTCCTGATGATGGAGCTGGAAACAGGAGAGAACTGAATGGGAAATCATTGCAGTGGAAATGCTGACAAAATGGTTTGTGAATTGATATGTATTTACTTATGTACTTGCTCTATATTTTAAAAATGCTAAATTATATGTATATATGTATGTATATACCCGTATACATACATATGTATACGTGTATATGTGTGTACATGTGTATATAGATATGTGTGCACATATGGGTACATATACACATGTACCCGCATGTATATAGATATCTATACATGTGTATGCATATGTACGTGTATATATAATCCCATATATATATACACATATACACACACAATTTTTATGACTATATTTGTTAAATGATGTGTATATATATCTCTATGTATATACATAGAGATATATATACACATACACATACAATTTTTATGACTATATTTGTTAAATGATTTTTTCACTTCAGTGAACAAATAAGGCTCCCAACCAAAGAGATAAAAGTCCTTTAATTAGTCAACTTGTGAAGATGTTGTGATAAAAAAAATTCTCATCTGCAACTCAAGAGACAAGGCTCATTACTTTTTTTAATTTTATTTTTCAATTACAGTTTACATTCAGCATTATCTTGTATTAGTTTCAGGTGTACAGCATAGTGCTTAGAAAGACTAGGTTCATTTCTAAGGCCCAGGCAACTAACTTCCTTCTTTCTATTAGAATGTGACTGATATAAGAGAAAGGATTTAGGCTCTTTTGTTCTCTGCTGCATCTCTAGTCCCTAAAACAGTGCCAGGCATATAAATTGGCAATTAAGGGATATTTGTTTAAAAAATGATTTCTTTAGTAGATTCTGTTCTTGTTAGAATTTTAAAACATCAATTATCATACCAAACTCAGATAAAGATTATCTTATTCTTTATTCAGGTTATTTTACAGTATTTGTTTTTATACTTAATACTTTTTCATACATTTAGAATTCACTTTTGGTATATGGTATAGAGTACAAAGTTAACATTACCTTAATTTAAAAGTTAATTGACCTAGCATTATTTACTGAGTAAACTAATATTTATTATGAATATTGAAATGTCACATTCATCATACTAAATTCTATTATATACTTTCATTGTTCTGAGTTCCCTGTTATGTTCGATGCACTTGGAAATATTATGACTCTTTAAAATAGTTTAATAGTAAATAATACTAATTATTTAATATTTTGCTTTGTAATATACTGTCTTTAACTTTTTCTCTATATTATTTTTTAAAATTTTATATTATAATGCAACTCTGGAAACCTAGCAAGTGAATAAAGCATCTAATTTTAGAAAAACATGATGGTACACAGAGATAAGAGGATCCTGTATTACTACATATTAAAGTATAATAAAAAGGTTGTTCCTGGTGCAGACTGGTGCAGCCACTGTGGAAAGCAGTATGGAAATACCTCAAAAAATTAAAAATGGGTCTGCCTTTTGACCCAACGATCCCATTTCTGAAAATATATCCGAAGGAACCCAAAATGCTAATTCGAAAGAACATAAGCAACGTTATGTTCATTGCATTGCTTATGTAAATTGCCAAGATTTGGAAGCAGCCCAAGTGTCCACCAATAGATAAGTGGATAAAATAACTATGGGACATTTACACAGTGGAATTCTACTATGCTCTGAAAAAGAAAATTTTACCCTTTGCAACAGCATGGATGGACTGGAGACACATTATGCTAAGTGAAATAAGCCAGTTAGAGAAAGACAAATACTTGTATGGTTCCACTCATATGTGGAATTTAATGAACAAATTGAACTAGCACGCAAAACAGAGACAGACTCATAGACGGAGAGCAGATGACAGCTAGTGGGTGGGGAGGTTAGGCGATGGAGGGCTGGAGCAAAAAGGAAGAAGGACTCATGGGCATGGACAACAGGGTGGTGATTCCTGAGGGGAAGGGGTTTAAAGGGACTAGATGGTAATGGGAAAAATACAATAACATTTTTTAAAAATAAAAATTTAAAAAGTTGAACTAAAGTTTAAATAGAAAAAGAAGTATAATAAAAAAAAAAAAAGCTAAAGACCCTAATGCTTCATTTCAGATGAAGTTTTAAGCGTAATTCTTAATACATTCTATTTGGTAATTCTGGTGTGTTAAAAAAATTCAACTGAGTAAATTTGAAGATCTACTTTGCTTTATTAAGTGATTCACGAATTAGGCAGTATCCCACCTAACAACTAGAAGCATGCTCAGAGGGGTTGTATAACGTGGAAGAAGGCTGGGACAAGGAAAATGAAGGATTATTTTGGGATGAGGAGGTCTTTTCAGGGGGGGTAAGAGAACCAGAACGGTTTTTATCATGCAGATAAGCCCCTTCTCTCTACAGGATGGAGAATGCCCATTTGACAAATTACCTCACTGGTGTTGACAGAAATTCCAGACTGGTTAATGAAGATTATGTTTCTGGGAGAGGTTAAAATTGTAAGGAGATCAGGCATTAAATCTAGGTTTGGTATCATGGGCTTTTTAGTGGGAGTGATGCCATTTGGGGCCTGTAGTTTTCTCTTTAGCAAGTGAAAAAGAGAAAACCAGCCCCTGACATCTGCAAGCTTGCCTGGTATTATCAGCTGAGCTTCGGTACTGGTAGGGGCTCATTACAGCTAGGTCATGTTATTCTCTTTTTGGACATAAACAGTCTCATAAAACATCAATATCGCACAAGGTCACTTTGCCACTGTAATGAAGTGAGGCAAAACAAAAGCATTTCAGACTATTGACTAAGCACAGACAAACACAAGCTTACTGTGTAAACCACAAAACACCGAGCATCCCCCTCTCCAGACTAATGAGCAACTACTGCTTCTTTACCAATTAAAAAATTAGCTTTACTATAATCCTCTTTCCTCTAGAGAAGATTTATTAAATTACTCAACCCTAGCATCACCAGTGTCCCTAACACCATGCAATCAAGGTGAATCCCTGTCCTTGAACCTTCCCCAAATTTACCTAGTCAATGCACAAGTCCTGTAACTGTTACTGGCATTGGGATTCTTGAGTTCCCCATGATCAAAATGGAGAGAGAACCCCAGAGAAATTTCCAGATAGATTTTATTAAGTTTATGCCTGAGGACAAGGAAGGAAGGTCCTCTGAACTGGCTGGTTCTACTTGGCTGGTTTTATAAGCTGGGGACAAGGTGAGTTTGCATAAAAAGACAGAGTTTTTAAAAAGGCTTGTGGGAATTTCCACGTCACGTTAGGAAAAGCGAGTGGGTAGAAGGGAAATAAAATTCTGAAAATTTTTTTTTTTTGAGCAGGGTGAAAGGGTGGTGACATTCTTGCAGTCAGTTTATCCTTCTAGTCACCTGGTCTTAATTTGGCTTCCTGGCCATCCGGTATTTTTCCATTCTCAGGCCCAAGTGCCTGTACTGTCTCATAACATCTTTCATAATATCCTTTACTGTGAGACAGCCCAGGATTCTCTATAATGTGTGGTCTCCCTCTTTGCAACGAGCACTAAAAAGAATTTGGTCAACGACAGATGTGGTCTAGTGGTCTGTGGCTGGAAGGCATTGACACTTAGTGGTATAAATATGAAAGAGAAAACAATGTGGTCTGGCTGTGTGTATGTGGGGAGCGGTTTACATCCTCCATTTCCCAGCACACCTGGCTACTGCCTTGGTTCACCCTGATTTATTAAACCACATCGCTAATCCATTGGAAACGGTTTACATTTGTTTGACTGCTTGGCATTTCTTACAATTTCGTGTTGAGCTTCATAGTAATCATGACTTCTACATATTGACTGACAGTCACTTTCCCAAAATAAAACATTGATGTCACATTAAAATGTCAGATTATACCATTTCTATCGTCTGTGTGCATTTCCATTTTGTAACACTGATGAAAAATATTTAATGCTGAAATTAAAGGGCAAATTTGGAACTTCTGGAAAAAATATAATGGGCTTTGTAAATAATGACTATTTTTTGGTTTAATAAAGTTGAAAATTAGACATGTTTGAAACAAGCAATACATACAAATGTAAGACCTCAATACCACATTAACTTTAAGAGTAGATAACAAATTAAAAGGCCAATACAATCTCCCAAACATATATTGAATATTGTTACTTGAACAAACTCTTATGTAATAAATGAAATTAGGGGCATCTTTAAATGGTACATAAAATAAAGTATGAATTTTGCCAAGCATACTTATAACTCACTTTATTAAAGAAAAGAGAATAAAACCATTATTTTTCATTCAGAAGAACCACAATGTTACTTCATGACAAAATGTTGAAATAAGCATAAGTTAAAATGACATTATTTGCAGAACAGAGCTCCTTTGAACAGACAGTTCAAATTGCTCCAATTTCAGAATTTTGTTAGAAGTGCAGTCAAATGAAAGTACTTAGCTTTGTCAGAAATTAAATTTACATTACAAAATGTTCTGTTGCCACTCTCAAAATTACCAGGTGATTACAAGATGATAAAATTTCCAATAGCAATGAAAGGTAGCATTTGGAGCAAAGAAATGACATATAAGTGGTACTTTATCATAGGCACGATCGGTGGAAGAAGATACTGTCACTAAGGTGTGAAAAAAAATTGTTCATCAGGGAGAAAAAGTTAACTACAGTGTTAATGATAAATGAAGCACATACAGTAGAGAGCTCCGGGGAACAGATGGAGGAGTGTGTATAAGAGCAACTGTACCTCCTGGCAAGCACTAAAAAGGTCCCCTATTTACATCAGATAGTTGTCCACTTATCAGAAGAGAATTAATTGCTTTTTGACTTTCACAACATTTAGAATAAATCTCCCTGTTGTGTTTTTTTAAACAAGGATGAGTATCTTTTTTTTTTTTTTTTTAACTGTGGCTCCCAGCAACCACCTATAGTTAGGAAATGTGAATCAAACTTTGACTGCCTGGCACCACATAGCCTTGGGTGAATTCATAGAGAGTCCAGTGTTAAAATATCAATATGTCCATCTGCTCTGAGGGCTAAACTCAGGTGTGCTGACCTAAAGCATATGATCTCACTGTATTTCAACCCATTGACTTGCTGCTGACAGACCAAATGCCCATTTTATCATAGCAGTCACCAGCTCAGCCATCTCCTAAGACTCTCCGAGGGCAACAGAATAAAGTTCTAAATCACTGTCTTAATATTCAAAGTCCTGCATGGCTGCACCTCTGAGCCAACTGATTCGAGCTCTACTATGTGATACTCTCCATGCTTTCCCTCTATCAAGAGCAAGGCCCCCCCTCACTTGTCACATCCTTCTTAGCTCCATCATTGCAAAGAAATTCTAAAGATAGGAAATGTGCCAGACCTGTCCTAACGGGGGTGGAGGTGCTGATAAAAAGACCTCAGCAGATAGGTGATATGGAAGCAACCTGTCCTGCTGACTCCACTGCTAAACTGTCCAGAGTTTCTGGGAAATCCATCACCAACAAAAAATTATTTATTTGTTGCCCCATCAGGGTGACCAAGACAGGCTGTACATAGGGATGACGTTGAAATCTGCCAACTGATCAGCTTATCTAGAAGGTGTGTAAGTGAGGCCCTCTGTCTATTCTCTGTGATATCATCTTCTCCATTATTGAAAGGTAACATCACAGGGTACAGAATGCAAGGTATTTTTATTTCTCTCAACACTTTAAGCATTTCACTCCACTCTCTTCCTGATTGTATGTTTGCTGAGAAGTTAGATGTAATTCTTATCTTTGCTCCTCTATAGGTAAGGTGGGTGTTTTTTTGGCTTCCTTTAAGATTTTTTTTATCTTAGATTTTCTGCAGTTTGAATATAATATGCCTAGGTATAAGGGTTTTTTGACGTTTTTCCTGCTTGGCATTCTCAGACTTTCCCAGATTTGTGGTTTCATGTCTGACATTAACTGGAGAAAATTCTCAGCCATTATTATCTCATAGGAATTATTTTTTAAAGGAGAAATTTTTTGGAAACATAACTGGGGAACAAATACCATTCTGTAAACAATTTAAAAGCATTAATGAAACCCCTTTTGTGATACTATTGTCTGTCTCATATATTAGTATGCAGCAGAATCAAATAAAATACAGATTGCTGGGCCTCACCCTGTGAGTTTCTCAATTAAAAGGTTTGGGGTACAATCCTATCCATCTATTCGCCACAACATCACTGCAACAAGTTGTAAGCATTGCCAGGCCTTTCCAATGAAGTGGGGTAAGTGCAGTAAATGTCGATGTTGAGACGTTAAAGTCTGGGGCACTAATTTTGACTTTTTCTCAGACCAAGTTAACCTAAGTGAAAATTTCACAGAGCTTCTACTCACGTACTTCCAGTTAGTAACCAATGAAAACCTGTACTCAGGTACATGCTGAAGATGAAAAGTGCCTCCTTCCACTTCAGGCATTCAACCTGACCACCACATTTGTACCAGAAGGTACAAATTAGTAAGCTAAAATATGTTCAATTATTTGCAATAGTGTAGAAAAATGTTTAAAACCTGAACATGTCTCTTTACTCACTCATTTATTCATTCATTTATTTACTCAAACAATATTTGGTATCTATTATTTCCCAGGCACTGTGCTAGGCTCTGGGAACACAGTAGTAAAAAACAAAACAGACAAGATTGTTCCTGTTAAGAAGCTCACGTTCTACTGGAGGAGAAAGACTATACATATTACTCGGGGAAAGCACTACTGTGAAAGTTGAGCAAGAAAGAGAAGGACTGAGGGATACGCTATTTTAGAGTGCTTACTGGGAAAGCTTCTCAAATAAGGTGATATTTAAGCAGGACTTGAGTGAAGTAGGGAAGGAAATCATAAAGATATCGAAGAAAATAATGCTCAAAGCAGAAAGAATAGAAAGTACAAAGGTTTTGCAAAGTCATGGGTCTCAGCAGTTTAAAAAACAGCAAAGGCCTAATATCATATTCAATGGTGGAAATCTGAACGCTTTTCCTCTAAAATCAGGAACAAGACAAGGAGGTCCACTTTCACCACTTTCATTCAACAAAGCATTGAAAATCCTAGCCACAATAATTAGAGAAGAAAAGAAACACGAGGCGTCCAAATCAGAAAGCAAGAAGTAAAACTGTCACTATTTGCATATCTCATAATACTATACATATAGAAAATCCTAAAGACTACCAAACAACTACTAGAACTAATAAATGAATTCAGTAGTGTCAGGATACAAAATTATACAAAAATCTGTTGCATTTCTATGCACTAATAATGAATGATTGGAAAAAGAAATTAAGAAAACAATCCCATTTATAATTGCATCAAAAAGAATAAAATACCTAGGAATCAATTTAACTAAAAAGATGAAAGATCTGTAGTCTGAAAATTATAAGACACTGAAGAAAGAAAATGAAAATAATACAAATAAATCAAAGGATACACCACGCTCATGGGTTAGAAGGACTGATATTGTTAAAAATGTCCATACCACTCAAAGCTATATATAATTTCATGTATTCTCTATCAAAATGCCACTGGTGTTCTTCTCAGAACTGAAAAAGAATCCTAAAATTTATATGGAACCTCAAAAGACTGCAAAAAGACAAAGCAATCTTGAGAAGAAACAACAAAGGTGGAGATATCGTGCTGCCTGAATTCAAACTATACTACAAGGCTACAATAATCAAAACAGTACAGTACTGGCACAAAAACAGACAGATAAATCAATGGTACAGAACAGAGAGTCCAGAAATAATCCTTTTTTTATGTGGTCAATTAATATATGAGAAAGTAGGCAAAAACAAAAAGCGGAGAAATGACAGTCTTTACAAAAAGTGGTGCTGGGAAAGCTGGACAGATACATTTAAAAAAATCACACTGGACTACTTTGTTATACTGTAGACAAGGATAAACTAAACATGAATTAAAGACAAGTATAACAACTGAAACCATAAAACTAGATGAAGACATAGTAAATTCTTTGGCATCAGTCTTAGCAGTATCTTCTCCAATATGTCTCCTTGGGCTAGGGAAAAAAACAAAGAAATGGAACTATGTAAAGCTAACAAGTTTTCTTTGCTATGTAAAGCACAGCAAAGAAAACCATCAGTAAAAAGAAAAAAAAAAAACAAAACAGCCTACTGAATGAGAGAAGATATTCGCAGATGACATATCCAGTAACAGGATAATATGAGAAACGTATAAAGAACTGATACAACTCAACATAGTAAAAAAAACCAATTCAATTTAAAAATGGGCAGAGGACCTGAACAGACACTTCTCTAAAGAAGACACAGAGATGGTACACATATGAAAGGACACTCAACATCACGAATCATCAGACAGATGCAAATGAAAAACCTCAATGAGGTATCACCTCACGCCTGTCAGAATGACTGTCAATAAACCAACAAACAGCAAGTGCTGGTGAGGATGTGGAGAAAGGGGAACCCTAGTGCGCTATTGGTGGGAACACAGACTGGTGCAGCCACTGTGGAAAACAGTATGGAGGGTCCTCAAAAAATTAAAAATGGAAGTGCCTTATGATCCAGCAATTCCACTTCTGTGTTTATAGTGTTTAATGGGTCAAATACATTTTTATAAGATATGAATCCTATCAAATTACAGTTTCAAGTCAAACAGCTTGATATTACAGGCACCTTAATAAGAAGGTAATAAACTATTCTATATTTACTGTTCTCTAATACCAATATATCAATATATCTACTTCAAGTCTGATGTCACTGTTTGCTTCACTAATGGCTTTAAGTTAAGAGCAACTGTAATTCAAACTCTCATTTTAAATCATCCTTTTAATCTTCCTTTACTTCTAAAGGTTAGAATAAAGTCCAAGGGTTCAGTATAAAAAATAAACTTAGTCATTATATGTTAAAACACAACCCATTCTGAACATAGCAGGATTGTATGTACCTGGAAGAGGGGAGCTCAATTGAAGTCAAAGAAACAACCAGCATCAATACTGTCCTCCTCATGATAATCAATGTTTATGGTGAATAAAAAAAATACACTGTTACACTAGCCAACTGGATCATTTTCAAAGAGTTTAATGCACTTGGGGTAGAAACATATACAGCCTTATTCCTCCTAAAGGGCAGAACCAAAGAGTGCCCGCCTGAACACTGAAGCGGGTCTGTCTATGAACACGCTCTAGTCTCAGTGTACAGGGTGGGAGAAAAGTAGGTTGACAGTTGTTCCTACAGAAAATAACACAATAATTAACAGATAATAATACAATAATAAACTCTGTGTTTCTCACATACTGACAACTGTGGACCTACTTCTACCCCACCCTGTATGGGCCTAATATGACCTCCCTGTGAAGCATTATTGCCCTTAGTGATCTCCAACGTGACTGTCACAACAACATGTAAGCTGTTGTCTAGTCACTTTCCACTTGATCTCAGCTAAGTACGTACAAGGTTGGAGCAGTGTTGCCGCAAATTAATTTACAGAGCTGAAAATGCCGTTGATTATATTAAAGCTATCTTTCATTTCTGGAGCACTGATACATAATTTTTATCATTCTTCAAAATCCATTGGAGGAGCATCTTTTATTATTTCTATTTTACAAGGAAAAAACTGATCTTGAAGATATTAGGGAATACTTTTTTTTTTTTTTTTGCAAAACAGAGCATAAATGTTGCAGTCAAGTCTAAAATCCATGAATTCTCAGTCCAAACCACAGCTCTTTCTATACTTGTCATGCTACAACTTCTGATGATTTATCTAAAGAAAAAAATATATTCTTACCTTTGTGAGAGTTTTGCCATATAACATTTCGGGTATTCTCATAGTATGTGTTCAGCCAACTGAGCAGAATATTTTCATAGTCAGAATACATGTTGCTATATTCAAAAGAAGGATTGATTTTTGGTGAATCACACAAATATATAGGGGGCAAGTCTCTACCACTGTGTGGTACAACCCGGGTTAGTACCAGAACCTAAAATGGAATAAAAGAGAGAACAATAACATTTTACTAGACCTCAATAGCAAAATAAAAGTTTGAAGACTAAATTGTAAAAAAAAATGTCAGGTAGATAAATAATATAAGGCATCAGTATTTTCTGCTTAATTATTATCCATTCAAGAATAAAATGCCAGTACCAGGCTGTTTTGATGACAGTGGCCTTGTAATACAGTTTGATATCAGGTATTGTGATCCCTCCTGCTTTGTTCTTCTTTCTCAAAATTGCTGCAGCTATTGGGGGTCATTTATGATTCCATATAAATTTCTGAAATGTTTGTTCTATATCTGTGAAATATGTCATGGGTACTCTAATAGGGATTGCATTGAATCTATAAATTGCTTTGGGTAGTATGGCCATTTTGATGATGTTAATTCTTCCAATGCATGAGCAAAAACCCTGAAACACCAATCCAAAAGAACCTGTGCACCCCAATGTTCATAGCAGCACAATTTACAATAGCCAAGTACTGGAAGCAACCGAAGTGCCCATCAGCAAACGAGTGGATCCAAAAACTATGGTATATTTACACAATGGAATTCTACGCAGCAGAGGGAAAGAAGGAGCTTATACCCTTTGCAACAGCATGGATGGAACTGGAGAGCATTATGCTAAGTGAAATAAGCCAGGCGGTGAGGGACAAATACCATATGATCTCACCTTTAACTGGAACATAATCAACAAAAGAAAAAAGCAAACAAAATATAACCAGAGATATTGAAGTTAAGAACAATCTAACAATAGCCAGGGGGGGTGGGGAGGGGACAGTGGGAAGAGGGGATTACAGGAACTACTATAAAGGACACATGGACCAAATCAAGGGGGAGGGTGGAGGTGGGGGAGGGAGGTGGGTTCAGCTGGGGTGGGGTGGAGGGATGGGGAGAAAAGGCATACAACTGTAATTGAATAACAATAAAAATTTTTTAAAAATTTATAAAAAGAATAAAATGATAGATAAGAGGACGTCTAATACCCATTTTAAATTCCCAACTTTTTGCTTCTATAGTATCTAGTCTATAAGGTACCACACTATGTAATTTACACGAAGCAACTTATTATCTTAGGATTCTGGTCACCAATTTCCAGTGTGTGAGTGGGGCTGGGGGGAAGTCCCCATCCCCACACAGCCAAGCAATTCTCGAACACCAGCACAGCCTCCAACAATTCAACTCAATTCTGACACTATCTACCCAGAGATAAAATCAGATTCCACAAATTAAGGGTTCAGTCCTACAAGACTATACCCCCCACAAGCTACTTCAGATGCCAATGAAAAACTTAGGTTGTTACCTATGCTTCTAACCCACACAACTATCCACTACAGCTTCCAACGACCCCCTCCTTGGCAACTGAATTAAGACACCAGTTGCAAGTCCAGGTTGTTAACCTATACTTTTGACCAACTAGCCATAAATCAGAGGTTTCTATGGCCCCTGGATGGGTTCTATTAATTTGCTAGAGGCTCACAGAACTTAGAGAAACATTTTACTTCCTAGGTCACTAGTTTATTATAAAACAATATAACTCAGGAACAGCCAGATGGAAGACATGCATGAGGAAAGGGCATGGAGCTTCCATGTCCTCTCCAGGCACACCACTCTCGTCAAATCTCCACATCTTCACCAACCTGGAAGCTCTCGGAACCCTGTCCCTTCTTTATTAAATACTCATGATTCATTAAATCATTGGCCATTAGCAATTGGTTCAAACTTCAGGCCCTTTCCCATTCCAGGTCCGGGGGAGTAAAACAAAATTCTAACCCTCTAATCACGTAGTTGGTTCTTTGGCGAATTAACCCAGCAGTTAGGCTGTCTCCAAAAGCCATCTAATTAACAAAACAAAACACCTTGACCACGCTCACCACTTAGAAATTCCAAAGGGTTTTAGAAGTTCTGTGCTAGAAATGGGAATAAAGACCAAATAAGTATTTCTTATTATAAATCACAATATTATATGTGCTGAGTGTTATCCAATCACTGTCATATTCACTTCCAGTTCCACAGGAATTTTGCTATTATGTTTGTTTTTCAATGACAGAGCTTTAAACGTATGTGTTATTTTAATCTATTTTTCCAACTGGCATAAAAAGCACAAGTAATTTAAGTAGTAATCAGCAAAAGTCAGACAAGATTTAATTTTTAGAAAATTATATTTCTATTGATCAAATTATTTAAGTGGAAGGCTAAAAGTAATACACATTGTTCAAACATACCATAAATGTTTATCACCATAACAAAAGTTATTGCAGTCATCTATATCAAAATATTACCAAGATCACAAAGTTGTTATAAAGAGAACATAATTTAACTCCACAGGATAAGAATTATAAAAATGGGGTGGGGGGACTAAAAAGAAAGGAAGAGAGAAAGCAAAATTGAAAAGAAACATTCAAGCGTGTTCATCAACAGCCCCTACGAAAGAGGACCACAAGGCAACTAATTTGGGGGTGAAGATACAAGCTTCGGTTAAGACAGGAGGTGGAGGGAAAGCCCTAGGAAGAGGCTAAGGTTACAGGGGAGTTTTGTGGTAGCAGAAGACACAGTCAATCTGAATGCCCATCAATAGACAAGTGGATAAAAAAGCTGTGGTAAATAAACACACTGAAATGTTTTCCCGCCATAAAAAGGAACGAAATCTTACCATTTGCAACAGCACATATGGACCTAGAGAACATTATGCTAAGTGAAATAAGTCTGTTGGAGAAAGACAAAGTACCATATGATTTCACTTATATGTGGAACCTAAGACCAATATAATTGATCAAAAAAACAGAAACAGAATCACAGAGACAGAGAACAGACTGATGGCTGCCAGAGGTGATGGGGGTTGAAGGACCATGTAAAAAAAAAAAAAAAGTGAAGAGATTGAGAAGAACGGATGGGAACTTACACAATAGTTATAGGATGGCACAGCATAGGAAATACAGTCAATAATATTGTGATAACTATGTATGGTGGTCAACAGGTACTGGAAATAGCAAGGGGAAACTTTGTAAAGTCTGTGACAGTCTAAACACTATTTGTATCTTGAAACTAATACAAAATAATATTAAATATAAACTGTAATTGAAAAAAATTTTTAAAATTAAAAAATTTAAAAAGCCAACAGCAATAACACAAAACCTGATCACAGTCCTAAAGCATTTCATGCATCATCCATGGGGATCACCGCTGGGCGTTCCAGGAAACCTGAGATGTACCTGTTCCTAATCTAAAGATAAAGTCCACAGGCCCCGAATTCCCCCTTTCCCTTGTCTTCTCACTCCCATTATCCCTGGCTCCTGGCTTCTCAATCTTCTTTATCAAACCTCCCTACTTCTCAGCCTATACGCTAGCTTTTCCGAGATCCCTTATCTCAACTTCAAAGAGCAAACGGATGACATCTTAGTGGGCACATTGCAATGTCCTACCATGTGTCCAAAAACACTTGCATCTACACTCACTCTTCTTCCTTCTCTGCAGCCGCAATGACTGAGCGATCCCTTATCCCTTCTCTTGTACTAGATACCAGGCCTTCTCTTCTTCATGGGACCGGTCCTGCACCAGTTGTCTTTTGTAGCTTTTGGATCTTTACCTTCTCCCTCCTGACCAGTTCTTTTTCAGCAATATCAAAACACGCTCAGTTGTACACTCAGTTTTTAAGGGCTCTCTCAAAGTGGAATTCCCATGGATTCTTTTATCTGTTCCTTCTACCACTTACAAGTGTTGAGAGAGTTTTCTGCCCTCACTGTCACCGCTTTCCTTCATTCGTTTAGCTCATCAAACCAAGGCCCACATGATGGTTTTTCCCAACTCATCTTGACCATCGTCAGCAACCTCTCAATTTCATCTGATACTGTGAAACATGTCCTCCCTCAAAAGCTCTCTCTTCCTTGTTCACAATGTCATAAAGTGTCATTGCTACCTTTTCGCCTATTGGAAGCTCATTTGCAAGAATATCTTTCTTCGCCTATTTAAATATTCAGTGTCTTCAATATTGGGTTTCTGACCTATGCCATTTTTTTTCACCCTATAGCTCTTTTCTCCCAATTTCAGTCCCTATAAGCCGCGAAATGTGCATTAAGAAACCACACAGACCATCAATTTTTGTAATTCAACACATTATTTAGGACGTGATGTTAGTGGTAGTAATGAGAATAACCATAGCTTCATATTACTGAGATAAATGATAGTTACAATCTCTGTCAAGGTATCTACGGCTACCTAGATGATGAACACACTGAGCTCTCTATCACTTTATATATTCAGTAAGTTTCTTTTCTTACTATTTGCACTAACTGAGAAAATCCTAACTCATATTATAGGTCACAGGTGGCAAACACAAGCTCCGTGGGCCGAATCCAGCCCTCCACCTTAAGGTTTTATTCACCCGGCACCTTGTTTCTACCCGGCGGCAGCGCCAAGCTCTCGCTTAACTGTCAAGGAGCAGTTACATTCATACAGTCCTAAATTACATTCGGCCCTTTGAAGACAACCACGAGGCTGGTGTGAACCCCCCAGTGAAAATGAGTTTGACACCCCTGGACTAGGTTAACACAATGGGTGCTCACCAGCTTAGCGTTTGATTGTTACAGATTGTCAGGCCCACCATGAAGCTGGAAATTATAGCGACATTTTTTATTAAAATCTACTTTCCAATACCAATCAAATGCTAAGTTGGTCGATGAGCATATCACACTCAAAAGCAGAGGGTAATAAACTCAACTCTGGAAACAGCATTCTAGTCTTCGACGGCATTCATCTTTGGAAATGTTCCTTCAGCTTCCAATGCCAGGACTTTAATAAAACCTACATAGTGCCTTTGTGCAGATTAGAAAGTGGCACCCTCTGCAACACAGTGTTGTCCTGACGGTGCCCTTATTTAAAGGAAAAGGCCCCCTTAACTTTGGTGAGGCAGAGCTCAGAGGAGGATCTCTATTCTTAGCAAGCAACATGTAGGCTGCATTTTAGCATCCAATCATCAACTCAGCTGTGCAGAAACTACACACTCGTATTCATTCAACATTCAACAACTAGATACATTTTTCTCCAAGAAATCTTGGGAAAAAGCCAAGCTTTTGATGCTTTAGTGATTTGTACATTAAAAAATCATAATATTCAAATCCTATAGGTATATGCCCAGTGTATCCAAAACATGGACAGCATCATTTGACGCTATTTGAGGTAGCCACCTAAAAGAATGAAGAGATATATATAGAAAAACACCATTGCTATGAAGATAATATTTTTAATTTCACTCCAATTGGAAAATTTCATGCGAAAGTGACCTTCCATTCACAGCTAGCACACCTCAATATTGAAAAACAGAATCCTGAATACACAGAGATCACAATAAAATTATGTAACCTGGCAGCCTCACTTTGACAATGTTTACATTTTTTCTGGTTCCTTTAACTTTGAATTCACAACAGGAGCATATAGTTTAGTCACCAACATTTCGCTACGAATAAGTACTCACTTGTAATGCCCTTCCTGCTGTGGCCAGTGGCTTATTCTGTATTGGCATATACCACCAATAGGTTTTCTCCAGTCTACATGACAGATTAACTTTTCAATGACAAAGAATCACACCTCCTAAAGCCTGGGCTCTCACCGATAGAGAATAAAATGACATCATATACTTCACCCACATATATTTATCACACACATGCAAAGCATTATTCATATGTTCCCTTATCCACGGTTATATCCAACCAAAACATGCAATATTTGTTATCACCTGTGAGAATAATTGTGTTTCCACACTGATGTCACTGACATTATGAGACATAATACAAAGCCATTTAATAAAAGTAGTTCACCAATTCTACTTCTCTCCAATCATATTTTATTGAATCACTTTTAAATATTCCTCAGAAATATGACTGCTTATACCATTTTAATTTGAGGCATGCCATTCTGAATAATGCCCAGGCAGAACTGGGGACTCGCCTGCCTTTAGCAACAAATACTCCAATATTATTATAGAGAGAACTGAACTAGTTCAGGAAAAGTATGTTTAATTAACCAGAAAGATCACTGCTCTTTCTTTAAAAATATCAAAATATTTGACAGAATTGTGCCACTATTCCAAAAAAATCTTCATGATACACAGTTCATTGAAATTATTAATCAAATATTTTTCCTGATCACCTTTTTCTCTTCCAGATTCTTCTGTAAAAACATCATATTCATTTCTTTCAGTACATACAGACTCATCCTTTATATCCACACGAGACCCCTACATACAATTTACATTTAGAATAGCACTCTGAGTCTGAGTGTATGTTACTGTTCTTCACCTCTCTTATGCTTCGATGACTTACTTGTTAGCCATTTTTGTCAGCATTTTTGTGAATTGGGAATATAATGCAAGGAAAGATCAACAGTCATGCCAATTTACTAATGAAAAACACCCAAATGACATAAAATTAAGACAAACTATACCCTGTTATCTAAACTGTTAGCAGGAAGAACTGACAAAGGCAGCCCCACGGTGCATACATGACCTCTAAGAATTCAATGATAAGAACATAGATTTGTGTGAAAATCACAATCCTTTATCTCTAACTTGTGAACTCATCTCAACAACATTGCTTGCTTTTTCAAGTGAAATTGCCAATTCACTTGTGATTTAATAGAGCAGCTGGAGCTGCCCACGCTTTAGACACAATATATGAAGAACAGCTATGCAGATGATCTAACTGGGCAATCTTATCCATTCCTATGACTTTATAATGGCATCCGTCAAGAATCCCAAATGTGTGCTGCCACCCAGGCCGATTTCCTTACTAAAGGATATACTCCCCCCCCGCCCAGTAATCATACTGAAGCAGGGTGCAGCCAAGAGGAGGGCCCCAAGAAGGGATTTGTGATGGGGTCCAGGACTCGGGGTGTCCAGGAAATATTAGAAAAATGTATATAGGATGTCCTCACCCCCACAGGCCTGAGCCAAGGGGGATGGGACACATGGAACAGGGCCATTCAGAGCTGTTTTGGGTAGCAAGAGCTTTGCAGCTAACCCCTGGCACAGTCATTTAACATATCTATAACCTTTAACTGGTTTCATGGATGTGTTAAGTAGCTGTGGCCATGCTTTGAGCCAGGGGCATGGGACCAAATTCCACCCAGGATGGGACTGGGAAGCAACTCCCCCTGGTTACAGGGCCTGCGTGAGAGCGCGGAGATGATTGGCTCCATGCCATGGGGCCACACCTGCCCAGACTTACTATGGCAGCCCAGTAAAGCTGGAAGAATACGGGGATGCTGGCAGGTGTAGCTGACTGTAGGAGGAGTCGGAAATGGGGCTGCAAAAGAAGATGGGTGCTGGGATTTAAACCTAGGCGCGGCAGCCATAGAAGGGGGAGGACCACCAGGTTTTGGGGGAGAAAAGAGTAGACCACGCGGCTCTGAAGAAAATAGGGGGCCACACGGTTCTGGAGTGAATCGGAGAACCACGAGGTTGTGAGGGGAAAGGAAGAGGACCACGCGGTTCTGAAATGGGGAAAAGGACCACACGGTTCTGAAGGAGAGTAGAGAGGACCGTGTGGTTTTGGGGTGCTTCTTTTTGCCACGCGGCTTAGGCAGCAGGAGAGACTTTGCAGCCATAGAAAAAGGGGAGAAAGGACTCTTGCTGCTGGGCCATGAGAAGGTGCCACATGGCTTTGGATTAACTGGAGATGGCAGCAGCCACCCAGCTGATGGTGCGGGGAGCCTGAATCACGGACTTCTACTTCCTTTCCTGAGACACGGTACCCCAGACTGGGCACAGGGAGAGGGAAGAACTGTGCATCTGTGGGTATTCTAGAGGACTTTAGTATCTTATTGAAGACATTAGGTCATTATTCTAAGTTTGTGTAACTTTTGAATAAACAATTCCTTTCCTTTTCACCAGTCTCTGGCATTGAGAGACGTCTTTCCTCTGGCGGCGGGCATTTCGAACCTAGCAGGTGGGCATGGGGGGAAGGAACCTCCAGAGACAGAAAGGCGGAATCCTTTCTGTAATAATTTATCATGAAGGAACCACCTCCCCCCTGCTCTGTAACAATACCAGGCACTGTAACACAGCAGGGCCAAAAGTAATTTATCATGTCCTCTTACTACCCTAATCCACCTTCCACCCTCAACAAAATACTGTTATTGTGTCTTGTCTTCTGTTTCAGTGACTGAAATTCTCCTCAATCACCCAATAAGAAATCCACTATCATCCCTGTCCTCTCTGTCTCTCTCATCCCCAAGATGTAGCCATGCACCAAGTCCTACCAAGGTTTACTTCTAATATTTATGAAAGCTGCCCTTTTCTCATCTTTCCCACTATGACCAACATTCCTAGCACCAGACATTGAAAATACATCCCCGAAGTTTGCACACTGTACCATAGTGATTTCTCTAAACTGCAAAGCTGACTATGTCAACCTTCTGTTCACAACCCTTCCATAGCTCTGTACTGACCATGTGCTCAAGTCCCTAAAGTCCAGATTCCGTGGTTTGGCTTATGAAGTCAACCAGTTTCTGACTGGGATCACAGTCCACTGCTCTTACCCCCAGCCATACTGTTTATTCCTCGGAATGCACCATGCTCCATGTAACCTTGAGCATTTTCACATTTAATTCCCTTTGTCTTGAAAAATGCTGTGCCCCCCAACAACTTTCCTGCAATAAAACTCACCTACCACCTCCATCATACAAATCGTGTTCTCTCTCTCTCTAAACTATGCCCTGCCTCGCCTGGCAAACAACTATCATTTCTCAGGGCTCAGTTTAAATGGATCTTCCTGGAAACCTTCCCTGAGCCACAGGAAACTTAGGTTCCTCTCTATGGGCACTCATCCTCAGTTCTTTGGGCTTCCCTTGTCATAGCGTGTGTTATACTTCCTTGGAATTATATATACTTAGTTCTTATATACTCCAGGCCACAAAATTCTCTAGGAGACAGACTATATCAAGTTTACTCTTGCACCTCCAGAGCCTAGTATAGTACCTGAAACATAATAGTTGTTGAATAAATCCATTCAAAAAATTATTTGTTGAGCATCTACTATGTAGATGACACTCTGAAGTCTACAAGTCATACTTGGTTTCTAATTCATGGACTTAATAGGTCAGGGAAGACAGATTAAATGACCAAGCATGTACATGAATGCATGCATAAATGAGTAAGTGTGTGAATAACGCCCACAAACCAAGATTAGGACTAGTTGGTCCCTATAATAAGGCATGTGCTGCTTTTCTGTTTGGGGGTTGCTCCTACTTATCACTGGGCAAAATTATAGGTGATGCAGACTGGAGTTAAGGAAAGAAAATGTCTTTTCACAATTCTAAATGTGGTTGAGAGTCACAAACACACTCATACATTCTTCTGGGAACTAATAAAAAAAAAACAGGATTTCTTCTTTTTGACATTCAGGAAGAGAAACAGAGCAGGCTGAGGTGGAAAGAAGAGAAGAAGAGGACTAAGTGGGAATCCCGTAGCAGAAGGAACTCTTCGGAAGGTAAGCCTGGCTGGCTGGCTGCAGTGAAGGCGTTAGATGGCCAGAGAGCAGCAAGAGAGCCTGGGCTCCTGGGCCACAGCAGAGAACAATGAAGAAGAAATAAAAGTTCCCTATATCAGGTGGTTTTCTATGGCCCAAATCAGGTGATCTTGGAAGAAAGTAGGCATGAGAGCCCTAGTTTCCTCATCTATACACTGGGCAGTACTGGTTGAGAAGATTAAACAAACATTTAAAAAAGCATTTTGTGACATATAATACTATTTAGCTTTTCATTTTGTCCTTTCCTTTGAGTGACAAATTGCTGCTTCTATTTAACTTAACTGCTTCATTTTAACTCCCTGTCCTGCAGCTCACCCTATCTGTAAGTGAGGACAGAGCAGAAGCCTCCATTGGTCTTAGGGAGCAAGACCTAGCGTGCCACACTTGGAACTGTAGAAAATGATTCCAGAACTGCAACCAGTATCAGCAATAAAGATATAGGTTGTGAAGGTACAATTTATATGTTAACTTACCCACAAATGCACCTTGGCATGAAGTGAACTGGAGAATCTCATCAACACCGGGTCTTGCCTACGGTTATATGATTGCTAGTGAACGTCTCTCCAGAATAACTTTACAAGAGACTACAATGCCTTACAGGTGGAGACCATACTTTTCACCAATATCCATTCTTTAATCCTTCCTTTTAATACTGGAAAACACATGTAGCTAGCTACCAATTCTACAGACTATATTTCTCAACTTCCCTTAAAGCTAGGTGCAGTCATATGACTATATTTTGCCCAATGGAATGTGAAGGGAAATGATGCATCTTTCCAGGAAACAACCTTAAAAGGAATTTATCTGTCCTCTTACTCCCTTATCTGGTCTTTCTTATTCGGAGAAATTGACCCAGAGATGAAAGCCCAGTACCGAGGATGGAAGAGAAACCCCACTACCTCTAAACCACTCACTTGCCCACAGTTCCATGAGAAAATAAACAAAAATTCTATCTTATTTGAGCCACTGTGGTTTGAAATCTTTTACAGTAATAGTACCTATACTTTTACTAAAACATTATCTCTGTAAATTACCCCAAAACCCCAGCAATGAATATGAGGGGAAATGGTACCTTGTATAGCTGAAGGAATAAATCTGTCCATGACCGTTTACTCCAGTTTTCAAAAACAGCCATATCTATAGTAAAACGTTGCTTTTCCTTTGGCATGGGGGAATACATCAGCAAGGTATCAGCAGTGGCAGACTTTAATAAATAAAATATTAAAACATTGATTAGAATGCAAGGCAAATGTAAGTTCAAAATTTTAACTACTTAGCATATTTTTTCCCTTTAAATAAAATCTTTACATGTCCTTCTTATACATTCATCAAGATCTCTAATTCCCCATGTGTCAATCATAGAAACTATCAACACAGCTAACTTCTGGAACTCATAGCCCAGAGGTCATGGATTTATTCATTCAGTGCACCCACCAGCTCTGGGGCAGAAGCGGCAGAATGAGAGGCAAAGTTATTCTGAACTCTAAGCCTCTAAGAGCCACACTGTGAATTAAGCCACAGGGAGTCAGGAGAGCGCCAAAGAACAGGCTCCTGGCTCTGCTACTAATACCATGCGGTGACCATAGTAACAGTACCACCGCTAGCCTTGCCTCAAAGCCTCCAGACAGCTCAAAACAATGCCCCTTCTCAATAGATTTGCATAAAATGAATTGCATAATTCGGAAAAAAGCTATGCATATCCGGCTTAATTTCTCCCTAGTCTCCTCTAAAACTGAAGAAGGGAAATGTGAAATGGAGGTCAAATTAAACCAGGGTTTTCTTTGGAAGATATATATTCTAAAATTTCACTGCAACAAAAAGTTTACATAAGCACACACCGTTCTTCATTTCTAAATTCCCTAAAAGGAGCAACTACTTACATATTTAAGAAAACCATGTGATCATTTCTACCTAGGCCTCACAGAGATTTTTAAACAAATATAAAAATGTGTGTGTGTGTGTGTGTGTGTGTGGGTGTGTGTGTATTCTAGAGAAGCATAATCTTTAGGACACTTCATAAATGAAAACCCAAGGATTCTAAAATGAAATCTTTAAGCACAGATCAAAAATCAGCAAATTCAATAATATCTGTGCAGTTGTTCCAAGAAATTATATTTCCTTACTCTAAGTTCAATCCACTTCTTATAATCTTCTGGTTCAAACAGAAATTCTGGCAGTACGTGAGCAATGTGCGCTCCCTTAGCGCTACAATTTAAAAAGAAAAATCCAAATTATTATGGTATAATGCCCACAATTTGTATATCACTTGCATTTCAACTTCAATTAAATAATTTCAAAGTTATATACTTTGTTGATTAAGTTATAATCTTAATATTTAAAAATTATATAATTAATCTTAAAATTTTCCCTTAACAATAAAATGTGTATATGATGTTTCCATTAGAGAACTGATTAATGAGAAAGATCTTACTAAGTGTCTTTAATTATCCACATCTATCCTCACATATTAATGGGATATAGAGTTATGATTTAGCCCCCATTGTCAAACTGCTAACCATCTTTTGTAATAACATTATAATATTGAAAAATATGTGGAGAAAGTCTGAATACAGTAAAACATGTAATAAATAGGTCATCAGTCACCCAATATTCATGGAATGCGTATCACCACATATGCCTGAATATAAATAACCCCTAATACAACAAAATTCATCACTTATTTTTCCAAAGAGACTATCCAAAATGTGCGGCCTCTTCGATTATACAAACTTATAAGTAGAATAGCTGAAGCAGAAAATATCTATTTTTAATATTTTATATATTCAAAATCTAATACCTATTTATATTAGTTTATACTTTAAAACACATTTATCACACTTAAGGCTTTATACTTTTTTCACTGTGAAATTCTTTGAAACATTTTAATCCAAACTCTTCATATGCACATCCATCACCACAGAACCAGCAGACATCTAATACAGTTTCGGCAGGAGGGTTTCCTAGAGGCATTTGGGTGTGTAGGTACAACTCATTTAATGAGCACAGAACTCCGTCCACCAAAAGTATTTACCCGAAAAGAATGCCTCATCTAGTACTCAACTCTGGAACACCCTCAGCAGTCTGTAATCCTAGAACTACTGAGAAGTCAGACAAAGAAAAAGCAAAAAGGACACTTAATATGATTCCAAAAGCTTAAACCTTGAAGACAATGCAAACATAAGAAGAGAGAAGTAAGGAAGGGAACCCTAGTGGAGATGGAAGCAATGGACATAGTCCTAGAGTTGTTAAGTTTGACGTGGCCCTGGGTCAGTCAAAGCTAGTGGAAGAAGTTGTGCCACACACAGATAAAGTTCCTTCATTTGGAAGTCAAACATCATCCCTTCTCTCTGATTTTTACACTTTTTAACTGTCTGCATTTCCTACCTATTTTTATGAATCTTCATTACATTCAAATTATTATATGTTTGAATAAAATCTAATTTGAATGGAACACTACTTCTTAGCAGGAGGAGCCAACCGAAAGCCTATGTAAGAATTCAAAGAGATGAAGCCCCATTAAGTTGAAACTCTAGCAGGGGTGTCCAACCTTTTGGTGTCTCTGGGACACGCTGGAAGAAGAGTTGCCTTGGGCTACACATTAAATACATTGTGACATGTAATCACCAAAAAAATCTCATCATGTTTTAAGTAAATTTACGATTTTTGTGTTGGGCCACATTCACAGCCCTTCTTTTATTTCAAATCTTCTAGCCCATAATTCCATGCTCTGTGAGGCATTCAGCTTCTCAGCCAATGCCATCACTGTTTACCACTGCTTTAGGCAACCTCCTCCTAGGGCCCCTCCCTACTGCTCCCTGTGAATCTGGTCAGATCTCTCCTTATCAACAGTAGAGCCCTGCCATCCCCTAAAGGCAATTCCACAACCAATCTACTTTTTGTGCTGTAGGGGTGGAAAATGTTTCCCTTCCTTCCTTCTTAGGTGCATTGGCTGGTCTAATAATCATATTGACATAAGAAAGATTAACAGGAGAAAAACAAATTAAATACGTACCTACTGGAGCCCCACAAAGATGTGAAACTCCCAAGTAGTCAGGTAATTTAGGAAAAGGGGGGTAAGGATGTGGGATTCAAAAGGGAGGAAGATAATTCACAGGAAGATGAGAAGAGCAGATGTTTGGTCAACAAATGTTTGCCCCGCCATGCAGATAAGGCTGGTATAAGTTATCTTTGGTAGTAACTCTCTTTCTGGGCCAGGCCCCCTGTCTATATTCTTGGAGGCAGTTAAGGGAGAGGAGAGCTTTCCCCAAGTCTGTCTCAACTGCCTTCAGCTAAAAACAATCCGCGTGCCAAAGTGGCACATTTTGGGGCGGTGCATTCCGCGCCCCCTCCTTCACTGCTTCTGTACAACTTCCCTGTTCATCTCCTTTCTGCTTACAAAATCTCTTGCCTTTCAGAACTCTTTGGAGCCCCTTCCCATCTGCTAGATTGGATGCTGTCTGATTCATGAACTGTTGAATAAAGCCAATCAGATCTTTAAAACTTAGTTGAATTTTGTTCTTTACCAGCATTTTACAGATGCCATTGTGAAGTCAAGTCAAGCAGAATAGGTCACCCCAAAATATGCCTCTTTGGCATTTCAGTTATTCTGAGAAACTACAGACACAGGAGTTCTGAAAACGGCGTAGAAGTTACCCTTTTGTAATGAAAATCTACACTTATAAAGGAAATTTACATTAGAAAGCAAGCCCTCACTCGGAAGAGAGCTATTCCTAGAGAAAACTCTTTACCTGAGAGACTTTCCTGCATGGCAAGGCAACCCAAGTTTAACAAACATTTCCTCCTCCCCTCTCAGGATCCCTCCATCCCCCCATCTCTCCGGGCCCTGGACTCCTACCCCTTTGCTAGCTCAGTGGTACATAAGCCTCAACCTCCTGGATGTCTTTGAGTCTCATATCTTTGTGAGGCTACCATACTTAGTCATCTAATTAAGTTGTTCTTTTTCCTCCTGTTAATCTGTCTTTTATGACAGCCAAGAACCTAAAAAGAAAGAGGAAAATTTATTTTTCCTCCCGTACAAGAGACTTGTTTCTTACTTTTTATTTTGCATCTATCTTAAGGCCTAACTTCATCAGTCGCTCATACAGTATTTACAATTATGTTTTGTCAATAGTTTATGTCTGGTCATTAGTTTTATGGTGTTGACTCTCATAATTGATTTGATTACACTTTTACATTCCAGGCTTTCTATTTGTATATTTCTTCCAAGTTTACCATTAGTAGAACAAAAGAAAATTAGATGTAATAGGTTATTAAATTTTAAACTTAACTTCCAAAAATTATACGGTTTCTCGGTAATTGCATAAGATAAATATAATTTCACTTATACAAAAGTCCTCACTCACTGTCACCAAATTTAAACAGGGAAACTAATAAAATTTATTATCGTTTTGAATTTAATGCTTTTCTTTCCACGATGAAACATATGCGTGTATTTTGGATTAATGACCCAGTTTTACTACCCGCACTGCCACATTCTGGCTGTTGAGGAATTTTTATCAGAGTCAACATATCCTGATAGGCATATATTTACAGATAAAACAGCAATAAATTTGAATGGCTTGGTTTTAATGCCAAAATCATTCTTCCATACCTGCATCATCATACTGCAAAATGTCACAACAGAAACCTCCCGCGTTAATGCCGGCACTACAGGAGCTGTGCCAAAAATAATGCTCCAAGTGCGGCATAGCTATCTCCAGTAGCACAGAGTTTAATGATGTTCTTAGAAAGCTATTTGATTTCTATATTGCACAAACAATAAAATCTAGTTAAGTATGAAAACGTCCCCCCTTTTGTTCACAGTTAATATTCCAATAGATTTTAAAAGCACAGCTAACTTTCTAAAATAAGAATGGCATTAGAATTTTTGCTTTATTGGATTAAGGCATTTACTTTATTGAATCAGTCAAGGACCAAGAGCATGAAGTGGTAAAATTAAAACAAAACTCATGTGTCTTTGATTTTAAACTGATAAAAATGTAAATAAAGGTTCCATTTATCTTATAAATATAAAGACAGAGTTGATAAATGCTGAATTTTCTGGTATGTTTATGTCAACAGACATTTATGCCTACTAGAAGAACAGATTTATTTAAATAGTCTATTTCAATGATAGTGATACCAAAAAAATCAGTTTTCAGTATGTCACTAATGGTTACTGTTTTAGAATAATTAAAAAAAAAATCTAGCACATGAAAGCCATTAGTCATCATTCATTATACTTCATCATTATCGCTCTCATCTATGCATCATATATATGCATCATATATTACATATTTTATTATATGCCTTCTCTATTCAACCAAGTTTGAGAATTATAAACCTCAATTTTACAGATATTGAAATTGGGGCTTAAACAGGTTAAGCACCTTGTGCAAACTCACAGGAGTATAAAAGAGCTAGAATTTAAGCTTTAATCCACCTCATTCAAAAGCCATGCTCTTTTACCCCACTTCAGTTTGCTTCAGAATCACTTATTTGCTTTGAAATATTTTCATTCTTAAATGCAATTCCATTAAATAAGACATAATAATGGGCACGCATAAGAAAGAAGGTACAGTTTTAAAGATAAAAGAAGTAACATCACACATGGAATTGAATGTACTTGTAAAGGGAAGTAAGTTGATTCTCCTAAGTGCATTTATTTTGGTAAATGAACAACTTAAAAAAAATCAGTGGAATTAGAAATAAGAGTTATAGCGGCTTTATATTACCCTACCTCATAGTTCCAGTGTAGGGTGCGCAGTGTTTATACTCTGCTTCTGTTTTAGTTTTACATTATGGAAATTGTAAATCAGAAAAACTTTTTCAACAAAAAATAATCACATCATAAAAATAATTATTACTTTTAAATGCATGAAATTATATCAGAGGATACTAGACACTGTGTTAAGCTGCTCAGGCCGCCATAATAGAGTACCTCAGACTAGGTTGGTTAAACGAGAGAAATTTATTTTCTCATGGTTCTGGAGGCAAAAAGTCCAAGATCAAGATGCCTGAAAATTTGGTTGCTAGCGAGGCCTTTCCTCCCCTTTGCAGAAAGCCGCCTTCTTGCTGTGTCCTTGCATGACCTTTTCTCTGCACTCCCACAGAGAGAGAGGGGGAGGAGAGATCTCTGGTGCCTCGTCCTCATTTTATAAAGACACAAGTCTTATGGGCTTAGGGATCAATGTTCATGACATCGTTAACATCGTTACATCCTTAACGGTCCTATCTCCAATTCAGTCACTCTCAGGGTTAGGACTTGAACATGTGAACTTTGGGCGAACACATCTCAGTCTGTAACAAGCACGAATCACAAGAAACATTATGCCTATTATTTCACATATAGCAACACAAAATTTATTGTAAACTATAACAACCATTACCTATTTTTAATAATACAACACATATAACATTGTTATGAGATGAATTATGTTCCCCTAAAGTCGTATGTTGAAATCCTATCCCTCAGTACTTCAGAATGTGACTTGGAGGTAAGGCCTTTAAGGCAGTGATTAGGGTAAAATGGAGCTGTTAAGACTGTCCCTAATCCAATCTGACTAGTGCTTATAAGAAGATGAAAGTTGGACACACGGAGAGACACCAGGCATATGTACACATAGAGAAAATGTTATGTGAGGGCACGAGAGAAGGCAGCCATCTGCAAGCCAAGCAGAGACACCTCAGGAGAAACCCGATCTACTTGCACGTTGATCTTGGACGTCCAGCCTCCAGAACTGTGAGAAAAAAAATTTTGTATTTTTTAGGCCACCCAGTCTGTGGCATTTTGTTATGATAGCCCTAGCAAACTAATATAGGTATGATGAAATAAATATCTTAATAATTAAAGCCATTCTTAAGAGTTCATAGTTTAATATTACAACGAAAGAGCAATGTATAACATAGTACCCACCCTAATTTTCTCTAACTTGACTCTCTCACTGGTTACATCTCCCCTCTAGGAATATAAATGCTTTACTTTTTCTTCCTTTACCCCTTAATTTTATATATCACAAAATTTTCTTTGTTCCTATTAGAGTGTTCTGAAACTCAATTTTAAAATTTTATGCCTTTTAGCACAGGAGCTCAAAAAGCAAAGCTCTGTGAAAGAAAATGTTAATAAATATTTAATGACCATTGGACCCATTTTGTGCTATCAGTGCCCCTGCGTGTCCAGAGATGCCAGATGAATGAGATGTGGTTCCTGCCCTCACATGCTCACAAATGAGTGACGTGCACACTCGTGCGTGAGTCTGAGGTGTGCCGTTTTCCTTGAAGGAAAGAATCTTTCTCATTCTCCCACCCAGACTGGGTGTGGAGAAAGACAGAGAAAGTGCAGACTTGAATGTTCACATATCTTAGGCTCTTCTGACCAGAACCGTCTGTTTGTGGTAATGCTGTTCTTCAGGATAAACAACCCCAATCTCAGACCTCCTCTACCCACCGTCAGAGGGCATCTGGGAAGAGGCAGGCTTATTGACAAGTAAGTAAAGCTTTAACTTCAGGCTTCCTCACTTGCATGAGCCACTTCTAAAGCCATGTATCTAATTTTATTTTGTATTTTAATTTGTGATTATTTTTATAAAGGAGAGATCTCCACATTGTATATGACACCATCTCAGGACATGGATCACCCCTGCACCTGGGCTTCCATGAGGTAGGTTAGAGGGACTCTTGTACCTGTACATGAAGGTCTGTGACTAGTTTTCTGGTTGCTCAGTCTCTTTGGCAATGTCCCCTCTATGCCTGAAGCCTAGTTGCCATGTGGGCATCTGCTGCTGAGGCCTGAGTTGGCAATCCTGTATCTCACCTCTTAGCTCCATCAAGGACCAAGAGGACCCTCATAATTACCTTAGCCACTCTCCAGTTCTCACACATTTATCACTCACACTGTAGCTTCAGAGCCAGCCACCCTCCTGCCTCTTTTTTGCCAACCTAGCATCCCCTATAAAAGGCTGCTGGGATCTTCACTCAATCACTTTCAATGACTTAGAAACTTCTAGATCTTTTCCAAGGGACAGGAAACTCAAGCCAGTTTTGGCTATTATCATGAGAGTGCGAACCTAAGAAATGAAGAAAAGCTACTGTATTTTGTTCAGTACCATTCCTAATTTTGAAGACCAGAGTACCGCTAGGGACTGAAGAATTCTGATGTAGAAATTTTAAAAACTGAACACCATCTTTCATTTGTATTCCTGCTAGACGTGTCCTCTTCTTACCCTCCATCCCCACTCTTGTGAACATAGATGGATATCTCTGGCCGACTATGGGGTAGATTCCATACAGAAGTAAGCCGAATATAAAAACACAGTAATATATTTCAACATATAGTAACCCTAATGCATAAATAATAACCAGTAACAAATACTACTTTAGTGATACGGGAGCATGGAAAATGGAGTAACAACACTGCCAGTGACTGTGGGGAGTTCCAGCGGACAAGGGTACCTCAGACACAGGCAGAAGAAGAGCTAGATACTCAGCAACACTCCTCTTCCAGTTTTCATGAGCTCTGCTTTTCCATTTCTTGGCGACTTGCCATTTAATCTTTGCAGACATTATGATGACAAGTATTTTTCCTATATTTTCTATCAACCATTTATGGAAAATATCACCTGCCCATTACTTTCATATTAAAAGACCTTATGTAGACTAAAAGTTCACAGTGCCCATAATTTCAGATTGTACTCATGGTAATCTGAAGAATAAATTATTGGTTTCATTCCTTTTTTGTTCAATGGATTTATATACTTGACTTATATGAGAATTCTCAGAATGAGGCCATGGACCAAAAGTATCAGTATCATTTGACATTTGTTATAAATGCAAATTAGCATTATAAACTCTGTGGGTAAGGGCCAGCAATGTATTTACCACGTCATCCTAATGATTGGGACGGATGATAAAGTTTGAGAATGATTGCCTTAGATTATAAATTTGCTAAGCTATAAAATCCTTATTTGCTAATATTTTTGCAAGTTGTATATTAGAAGGTTATGTATATTTTGAAAATGTACTAAATATTTTATTAAAAAAACAAATACTATCAAAATCTATCTAGCTATCTACCTACCATCCATACTTAGTTATTTTTCTACCAAGTCCTAATTACTCAATTTTTAAATTAGCACATCCAGGGACTTACCTGAGAAAGTTAAGAACTGAGGAATGTTGCTTATAAAGTTGAATCACTCTTTCAGTGTGATCCTCAGGTAAAGACTGACTAGGATGAATTTCATCTGGCATTTCTCCACTCAAGTGGTGTATCACATCATAAATAGTTTTATTGTATTTTAAAGAGTCACTCGGTTTGGGAATGTCTTCATGGGACAGGAGTCCTGTGTGGGTCTGTATTTTATACACATCCCTATGGGAAAATTATTTTGAAAATTTCTTTAAATCTCAAAATGTTATATATTATGGAAAATGTTCAATGATGAAATAAAATTCTATTCCAAACTACCAATCAAAAAGGAAATTACAAAATTCATTTATGCAGCTACTATGTTAGTAAAAATTAGACTTTAAAAATAACCCCGCAGCTTTCCAGCATCTTGTTTCAAACACATATAATTATCTAAGGTTACACTTGTCAAGTATCTGAACGATTACATTGTCCTGAGAAAATGTAAGTACTTTGGATAAACAGTCTGGGAGTTAAATCCTGGACCCATCACCTACTGTCTGTGTAATTCACTGGAGTCAACTTTTTATACTATAAAGATAATAATTCCTATAACAGTTTCCAAGGCATATTCCAAACATTCACCGCCCATGTTTAGACACAAATTTACACATATTTTGTCAATATTTGTATTTTCATACTTAGAAGGGCACATTTTGCACACTGGCCTCAGGAGTAGGAATTCTCATTTTAAAGATAAAGTCCAGAGATCTACTGTCCCCATGTATTTCTCTGTTCTTTAAATAGGACAATGCAACTTCTGTTTCCTGACACTTTCTGCACCAAGTTGTTACATATGCTAATTTTTAAATGAAGGAAAAAATTCCAACCCATTTTGCCGTCTACAGTTTATCAAATATCTAATACTACACTATTTGTTTGATAGCAATCAGTCACAAATCTGTCACTAGCTTAGACTGACAAATAAAAAGTGCCCAAGGGGTCATTTGGAATGGCAGTTTGTCAGTCTGCTAGCTAGCAGGTCTGTATCACATACTACAGGGGAAAGAACATTGATTTAGGTAAGGGTTTGACTACCATTGCTCAGATCCTGGCTCTGCCGATTACTGTATGACCCAGCTACCCCTCTTCTGGGTATCTATGTCCAAAATTTGAAAATATTTATTCACATAGCTATATGCACCCATATGTTCATTGAAGCATGATTCACAGGGGCCAAGACATGGAGACAACCAAAGTGCCCTTTGGCAGATGACTGGATAAAGAAGATGCGGTACATACATACTACGGAATACTGCTCAGCCATAAGAAAAGACGCAATGCTGCCATTTCTAATGCCATGGAGGGCTCTTGAGAATATTATGCTGAGCAAAAGAAATCAGACAGAAAAAGTCAAGAACCATATGATTTCACTCATATGTGGGACATGAAACTGAAAGCAACAAATGCACAAATAAGAAAAACAAACAAAACCTTATAGACACAGACATGAGTATGGTGGTTACTGGAGGGAAGCGCAGGTGAGGGTAGGGAAGGGTAGAGGGGGTCCAATATACAGTGATGGAAGATTTGACTTTGGGTGGTGGGCACACAAAACAATATACAGATGATGTATTAATAGAATTGTATAGTTGAAACCTTTTTATTAATCAATGTTATGCCAATAAATTTAATATATAAACTAATGAACTAAAATAAAAAGTAATTAAAATTGCTAACAAAAAGAATACAAAGTATTCTTCATAATCGTACTTATCACAAAATGAAAGTACTCATGTGAATTTGGCATCACTTTGTCATAAGAGTGATATTTAAGTAAAATATACCTCCTCGAGTTTACCAAGAAAATGAAATCATTAAAATTTCCTTAAAATAGGTAAACTTTTCAGTATAACAAACACCAAAGCAAAAAACAGAAAAGATGTAATAGAACAACGTCCCTCAAAAATTCCCTGGAGTGCCTTGACTGGTAAGTCTCGGTTGGGTGTCATGCTGCAAAGCAAAAGATTGCAGGTTCGATTCCCGGTCAAGGCACATGACTGAATCGTGAGTCCCAGGTCGGGCTGCTTACAAGAGGCAGGCGATCAATATTTCTCCTTCACATCAATGTTTCTCTCCTTTCTTTCTCTCTCCCTTTCCCTCTCTCTAAAAAACAAATAAAATCTTTTAAAAAGAGTTCCCTGGAGTCAGATGATTTTATTATGATCGAGCGGGTAAATTTTCAGGGTACGTGCTACAGTCATTTTCTCTCCCCAGAGACAAAGATGAAATATTAGCAAATTTTTTTCTATGAAGCTGATACTGTAATATTAATTTAGAAAACTGAAAAAGTTAAGTTATAGAAAAACTACACACTTAACATAACCTAGCCCACTTCTAAATATAGATGCAAAAATTGTAATATAGCCCTTCAGGCTAAGGATTAGTACTCGCCCCCATGGTGCCAGCAAGTCACACCAGTGCTGAGAAAGGAGATACAAGAGCTCTGAAAACCACTACACCGGCAACGTAATAACAAGGGAGGTGCCCAACTTCCTGTTTAAATGAACAACAGAATTCAGTGACTTGATGTAACCTATACAGGGTACCTATTTTAGACATGTGGAGTAATAAAAACAACACATGAAAGACTGAGGTAAATGTACTGTCAAAGAGAAGATAGTGTCGAAAAAATGGACACTTCCTATTCCCTAATACCACTGTCTACCCGATTATAGTCTAAATCTAGGGCTGATATTTTCAAGTTTAGAAGGGCTTTTCCTAGCCATAGTTTACCCTTTGTGTTTGACAAATGAGGACATAGAGATTTTTAGTGCTGCCTAAAATCATTGGATTTTTAAAAGGAATACAAAAACATGTGTGTACTAAAGAATTTAGTCCTGGCTGGTGTGGCTCAGTGGATTGAGTGCCTGCCTGTGAACCGAAAGGTCGCTGGTTCGATTCCCCGTCAGGGCACAGGCCTGGGTTGCAGACCAGGTTCCAAGTTGGGGGAGTACCAGAAGCAATCAATGTCGTCAAAGTTTGTCTCACACATTGATGTTTCTCTCCCTTTCTTTCTCCCTCCTTTCCCCACTCTCTAAAAAAATAAATAAAATCTTAAAAAAAAAGAATTTATATTTGCATCTTTGTCCTTTTCTTAATAGTCTCATGATTTGTCAGTGTAGAATAAATTATTTTATATTGTATTTCACTTAAACCCCCAATAAATAGATGATATGGTATTGTATGATACATAACAAGGGATTTAGAGAAACATGCAACTGTTACCTTCTTATACTCTCTGGTATACAAAAGGTATGTGGTCCTCCAGGCCAGCCAAAGAGGCTGAACCAGGTCTGAGCTGCATTTACAACCTGCTGAAAGAACTTGTACGTCTCTGTTCCTGGTTCAGGAAAACATTGCTGATTTTCCTCCTCGCTTTCCATCACACTTTCACTTTCCTTTGATTCACTTTCTTCCAAGTTCAATGCTTCAGATGATGGTGGCATTTCTAAAATTCACATTTTTTTGTAAAAACAGTTACTTGACGATAGAGTAAAATATTCTGTCAGTTACTGTAGTTTGTAGGTAGACAAACAGAGCTCATTCTACAAATTGTTCTATGCTCTCAAAAAAAAAATCTGATCCGATTTACTCCTATCTTAACATAAAAAGAAGAAAATATTTTTCAAATACCCAACAGAAATGCTTTAAAAATAAATGAATTACAATAAAAAATCATTAAATTTTCTTCTTGCCATAACAGTATGTGAAAACACTCCCCAAAATAGAACTTTTCATTTTTCCATTAGATATGTCAAATACTTTAACAATTTTTTAGCTTTACTTGTTAGAATTAAACCTTAGCTGAAAAATTTACAGAAGCAAAATATTGGCTTTAGATTCAAAGTAACTTTCTATCCAAGGGAAAGGCGTTAATAAAACAAAACATTCTGAGCAAATTCTTGAGAAATTTTCAAGAATATAAAATGATCTGATTATAGTTTTCAAAATCTGCCTGTTTAAGGGCACAAGCACAACTCATTTAAAAACCTCACAATATTTCATTTGGTTTGGTCCATTCAATAAAATTAAAATTTTTCGATACTAACCATAACCAGAGGAAAAACATGTTTGAATAGTTCATTGCAAATAATGTTATCAGACTCTCACATTTTTCTAAGATAGGCAACATTAAATCCCAGCTGGGTAATTAGAAGACAATCCCCTAGGTGACAAAGTGTGGCCAGAGGGTATCAGGGATGTCACGATAAATTCACGGGGGCGCTGCAGGATATTCAGCATTTGAGTTAAATATCACTGTAACCCCTATGGCTATCACATATACTACAACTCTTAGGTTTTCGGACCAAACCATTTAATAAATGGAACTGCTTAGTACATCTTCTGGTCTAAGGGAAAGTTACTGAGATGTTCAGTATATTGTGAACCAAAACCATTAGAGAATCTCTGCTTTAGATTATTGGAGAGAGCTCCCAAAGCAGGTGACTCACTTAAAACTAATTATAAATTCATGGTTTTCTTCTTGTATTTCTTATTACCTGAAAAAAGAACAACGCTTTTAATGAAATAATATTAAACAGATCATATTATAGACTGGGTGGAGCGGTATGTTATATATTTGCCACGTACCAACAAATAATCTCTTCTCAGCCTCAGCATCACTACATTTAGAAGGAGTAGAAGAGGATAATACATGTTTTTAGGAGGAAGTGAAGTATTGTCTCTAGTCTTTCCAGGACCGGGATCCCTATCTGCCAGTGACACTTCACATCACGGCAGGTCAGAAAGCATTTATAAAGTCACTATTCAATTTAATTTCAAATTACTGAACCTGAAATTCATAATTTCACATATAAAATGCATATGCGTATTTATAAGTATGCATATATTTATATGGATTATACATTTATAAGTATTTAAATCCTTATAAGTACTATATATTTATAAGTATTATATATACTTATATATGTAAATGTTATATATTTATATATGTGTACTTATATATATATAAATATACTGTGTGTGTCTTTTCACACAGTACAAACTGAAAGAAAAAAGCCTAAATGTCCACTACACATTAGATGTCAAATTGGAAAAAAAAAATATATATAAAAGGTGGTATGGTTGACTCAAATGAACTTTGTTCGATAAGGCAATTATTATGGTATGCCAAAGCTTCCGGAGAAGAAACAATGCTCAACTATAGCATAAACTAGGATATGTAAAACATTTTAAATGTTTTAACATCAAAAATTTTGAAATTATTATTATGTAGGTGCTCAAAAATAAATATAAAAAACTATGTCACTAACGAAAAAATAAATTCTTTCTACTTATTATTCTGAAATGAAATCACTGCTTGGTTATGAGCCGACACCACTTTATACAGCTTGCGGTGTCTATTGCAGTTAGAGTTGCTGTATATACACTAGAGTTTGCCACCGTGGTCATCGGAACCCAACTGCAGGCAGTGCTGACCAAGGAAAAGCAGCAGATGTGACCTAGGGCAGATTATCTACACATATATGTATGTGTACATATATGTATCTGTGTATGTTGGTCAGTCTGTCCGTCCATCCATCACCGTAGTGCGCATGTATGTGTGTATATAGATGTCTATACATGTTCTCATAATGTAATTCTATCAGAAAAGCATGGCCTGTATAGTTACAAAGGTCTAATTTGAAAGCTTGGCACTCCGACTCCCGAGCTGTTAATCCATGGGTATATCACACAAGTTCTCTGCAACATATGTTTTTATCCATAAAGTGAAGCCAAAAGGTCTGAACTCATGAATCCGTTGTGAGAATTACTTTATGAGCAAAAACACATAAAAATATGCTAGTATATACTAAGTTTCTTCCACTCTTTCAGTGCAAAGCCATTCAGAGTTTGCCAGAGAACCTTTATCCAGTAGAAGTGCGTAGCTCCAGAAGGCTACGCCACTATAAACTTCACAGAAGTGAGCCCTAGGGTATTTAAGGATAGAATGAGTGACTGTGTATGCACTGGGCAGTATCATTTCAACTTACCAACCTACTTCTAAACAGTTCTAGTTGGGTACAAACCCACATGTGTACCTTTCCTATTAAGTCAGTGATTCATATAATGGTTTTTATTTAGCGCATTCGCTACAGCAAGCAAATCATGCGGCTTTACTTTTGGATATACTTAATACATTGTAAGATTTCACCTTTACTGAACATAATATACTCCAGTCTACAGCACAGTAGCTACTGAGTGTATCGGCTCTGAGTTCTCACAAATGAGGCCAGTATTCCGTGGGGCAAGTTGATCAACCTCTCTGCAAGTCGTTTTCTTAATGTCTAAAGTGAGATTATTGAGTATCAAACTCAGACTTGCTGAAAGGACTAAATGAAATAAATATAAGGCACTTAGCAGAGCACCATATGCCTGGCAAGAACTGAATATATTATAAATTATCATTATACAGGTTTATAAAGGCTTTAGAATATTTAAGAATCACGATGTCTTTCTATAGTAATAATTGCCAAAATAAATGCATTATTTTTAACCCATATGCTTTGTACTCGATCATCCTACAAACACAAAGATTTTGTTCCTTTCTTTTCTTTTAAAGAGATATTAATATTTTGTACAGTAATTCTTCATCATTTTCTGGAAGGATATTATGAAAAACATAAGAGTAATAAAGCAATAAAATAATAACAGTTATTAATAGCAATAATAAACCATAACAACAATAATAAAAACAATAATAATACACCTTCCAGGTGTTTACAGTTTGTGAGTCCTCGGAAAAGCCTTTTGAAATAGACTAGCACATACTGTCAGAACCCTACTCCTCCCTCATCATGTACATTTTATTCAATCACAGATGTTTGAGGATCTGAGAATTAAAGATAAAATCATATGGCATAGTGTGAGGTTAACACACAAAATAGAATTTCCACCCAGGTTCTATGACTCTCCATCCATTGTTCCTTCTATGCTGTGTTATCTGAAATCTCCACCCCACCCTGTCCAATATATTAGAAAAATATAAAATAAAATATATTAGCCAGTGAGAGAGAGAATAGTCACCAGTATCAGCGGCTGCTGAGTAGTGAAGGTACGCAAGTACAGCAGTATAATGGAACAACACTGTCTTCCTTGCCCCTGACACTTTCTTCCTGTTAAAGCCTACTCTAAAATAGCCTCCTTTCCTTTGCTACATGTCTCCCTCTCCTTGGGAAACTGAGTAGTTCATCTGATTGGTAAGTTTGGGAAGACTAAGTAAATCGAGTATGTATGGCCTGAACTCACTCTCCTTCCTCTTTGAGAATGAGCCAGTCCACGCGAGAATATTGTCTCCTTTCTCTCAGTTGTCATCCTGCACACTCCCCCAAAGGAGCTAAGAGGGAGGCAGAAGTTGAAGGGCAAGAGCAAGCCAGGTTAGCTGGTTAAGCAAGGTCCCTGGACAAAGGGGTTGAGGTCAAGCACTGGCCTAAGTCAGGAGAGAGTCGCCTCTCAGCTTTGTGACAAAAGAAGTAATGGGTTCCAAAGCACACTTGGCATTTTGAAGTTCACAGAGTTCCTGCCTGCTGGTCTCTATTTCTTCTATAAAGTCAGAGAAAAGGTCATCTCCTGTCCCTGAGGCAGAGCAGGATGGAATAGGTAGGTTTCACAGGAGTGGCAAACATTTGAAGAAGCCAAGTGGAGAATGTGAGAAAATGTGTTAAAAACACCAAAAAGACCTCCAGCTCGTCACTGAAAACTTAAGGCCTTGACAATCGATACACAGAGGAAAATTTTCCCACTCTCCATCTTTTCTTCTCCCCCGAGCTTTACTCCGCCCATCATCCTCTTCTGCGCCTAGTATTTTACATCTCTCCCTGCTCAGCAGCTTCTCCTCTAATTATTCTTATCTTTCCTCACCATTTCCCATGCAGCAAGCCCCAGTGAGTCTATTGACCACTCTCTTTCTCAGTTTAATTCAAGTCACATCCCAACAATTGTTCCCTTTCTAAATCACTGATACTCAAAACCCACAGGCCACAGATGGTTCTCACTGGAACACAGTAAAGGGCACAGTGGTGTGGCTCTGCCCCTACACTGCCTGCCTTGTGTCTCCCATCACACCCCATGCTTTTGCTACACTGCCCTCTGCCCTAATCATCCTGTTCAAGACCATTATTTGAAAAGCTCTACACAAACGTCATGTCTTCCATAAAGTCATCCTGGACAGCCAACATCTGCATTAACTTCTCTGCACCACCCCCGTATTCCCAATACTTCAATTCACTCATACACAGAGCTCCTAATTCCGCCCCATTTGTATTAATTTATTCATGTGTCCTTCACTAGATTGTCAACTTTTGGAATTAAGAGAGACTGCCATATTCTGCTCTCAATACTAAACAAGGCTCCGGCCAATGGCAGGAGTTCAATAAATATCTGTTAATTTTTAAGGTCACTTTACTTTTTTTAAGGTCACTTTACTTAGATGTCAGCTTTGGGTACCACAAATATATACAGTGTAAGTTAGAAAGAAAATAGTCATAGGCAACTTACCATATTCGTATAAAATAGGGTTATTATTAAGATAAGCTGCCAGATGTGGATAAATAGTAAGAATGCAGTTTTCTGCTGTGCCAGTAACCGGAAGTGAAAACCTAAAAAAGGAAATATGGCATTTCAATACATTAAAATTTCCAGATGCAGTAAATACAATAAAATATTTTGCAGGCATCCTGGAGGCCTTTCAGAGCCAAGCCATAAATTACTCATCATTTTTCTTTCCACCTCCTTTGTTTTTCTTAAACCACCTACTGTATCTGCTTTAATGGTATAAGAATATTTAGTTCTAAAGCTTCTTAACACAGATGGTAAATTTCACTGTCAAGTGTGCTCTAGAACACAGCTTGTAATCATTCAGGTTCATAATCAGATTCAAGAAATCTTAGAAGTGAAGGAAACTAAGAGTTAATTTACATGCCTTTTTCCTCGACAGCATCCCTGACAAATGGAATCTAGCCTCAGACGGCACTAGCAGGGAGACACTACCTCACGACTCAGAGACAACCCATTCTCCACCTGGAGAGCTGGAGCTTGAGAGGTTCTGTTTCGGAGGAACAGGGAACAAAATCTACAATCTAATGCCCATTACATTCCTTCAAATACTTAAACACAGTATATCTTCTCTCAGGTTTCTCTTCTGTGGATTCCCAACATTTAGGACGGTCAAGGATTCTTTCAACTGCAAGGTCTCCAAATATCTCACAAATCATGTATCTTTTTTAGATGAGCTTTTGTTTTGTGTTTGTCCTCCTTTAACTGTGTCTAATAACTGAAAACAATACCGCAAAAGGTAGTAAACCCGTGGAGAGTACCTCCTACAGCCTGCACTCTATTTTATGAAAGCATTGTGAAAGTGCCTTATTATTTTCACCACAAAACACTTAGGTTATACTGGGCCTGTCCAACTTATGTCATAATTCTGTCTTTGTACAACCGATTTTTCATAGAACTCCTATATGTAATAGCTGTACCCCTGCCATATCGCCTTATTGGTTTCAGTTCTGCACTGCAATAGTATATCAAGACAATTTTAGTCTTGAAATCAGCCACATACACACACATACACATATACCACACTCCATATATCTTTCTCCACATCCAAGAGCCATTACTGCCTTAGTCCTATTTGATCATTCTCCATACTGCTGGATTCTAGAAATCAAGCTACTACATGCTAGAGAAGATAAAACCAGCAAAAATCCTAGATTAGAAACAAAAGTCAGGTAAGAACATTTGTGTCTATAGCACAGAAAAACCAATAAAATGCAAATTATATTTTTACAAAAGATAATTTTGATATTGAATGGCATGGTGACCACATATAATTCATTAAATAAGGTGTAGAAAGTCTCATTATTCATCTCTCTGCTCATTAGCTGATGAATAATTAATACTGTAATTATGCATCTCTAATTCTTTCGCCATCAATAGTGAAGATTAAGAGACTCTTATGCTTGTCATCCCAAATCACTTCAGGGATGAAATTTTGAAGCTTTGTGTTAAATCTGTGTGATAAATGGCCTGGTAATTATCACTTTCCAAAAGCGTATGAAGTACATGTCAAACGCCATGAGAAATATTATGGTATTATTTATATCTTTCTCATCTTAACTAAGGTTCTCCCCCTGGCTGCACCATTTAGAGGCCAACCTTACATTCTAAAATCGGCACTACTGAGCATGGTTTGAATTCACAGAGCTGAGCAGAGCAAGAAGCAGGGGCAGGGCTGCAGGGCACGGTATTGGAAGCTTGTCTCTTTAGCCTTGATACGCTTGTCTGTGCAAACCTTTCTCCACAAGATGGCTAGAAAATTATAAAATGGAATGTTGGAAAAACTGGCAGTGGCTATGAAGAGTTAAAGAAGTTAAACTAACGTCTAACAGTACTTTGCATTAATGATCTAGATTTCTATTTACAGGACTGAATAGAGAGAGAAATAGGAGCAGAAGAAAATATCTGGGTCAGCCCTTTAAAAGTGCTTTTCACTGTAAAACCCACACCACCACCACCATCACCATCAAACGCAAGTGCTAATTGCTACCTATATGGTATTTAAATAAAGACTTACAAATAACGGAATCATTTTGGATGACTGTATTTGCTTTAGGAGAACTTATTACATAAAACAAATATCCTTGAGCAACCTTTCCAAAGCGGTATATCCACACCTATTCACAATGTTTCTCAGTTCAATAATTGCTAGCAAACTAATTCCCATGTAACTTTATTTACCCGTTGGATGCTTCCTATAGCTAGCATGTTTATGTTACCGAGGTCGATCAATGGAATGTAATCTAGGTTTAATTAAGACCTTCCGTGATGTGGCCAGACAAGAATTTCTCCATCACAAGTGAGGACATTGAATGTCATTTCGTTAATCAGCAACAAAGTTACAAAGTTTTACTTATTTTTCACAGATCAGACGGAAAACATTCCTGATGATACTGTGATTCTCACTTACTCATTTTTCAGTATTTTTTCCTGAGTGGAGGGGAAGGAGTAAAGTTGTAGCTGCTCTTCTAGGCATTGCAATACCCCACGGTATATGTTATCTGCAGCCCATCAAGACACTGTTATTTATGAACATCAATAATTCTGGAAATACGTGCTATTAACCAATTTAGTGACTTTAAAAAGATTTTAGGTTTGATCTAAATGTGCAAAAACTCATCGAAGTATGTTTCACATGTGAGTGGATTTCATTGATTTGTATCACACCAAAGGTAAGGGCAGAGAATTCTTTACACACAAGAGAGATTGATAAATAGTCAACAAGTATAGAAATATATGCACATTTCACAATATTTTTAATATGCCTCAATTCTTTCTACAAGAAATATTTCATTTTTTTGTTTGGCCAACAACCTGGAAATAATTCTATAATCGATGTAAACCAATTTTTAAATCTCCAAATGTCTCTTCAGAGGCTCTTTTCAAAATGCTAAATCACTAATGTTGATTAATATACATCAATATATTTGATTCTTAATTTAGTTTTCTTATGGGAAAATACTATAGTTGTTAACACAGTTTCCAATATGGTTTCCAGGAAAGAACTGGAGCAGCCAACGGCATGGGCACGCACGGAACTTTCAGGAGCTCTGTGAGGACCAACGATGCGATGGGTGCTCACAGGCACTCAGGGAGAGACAGAGGGAGAGACACTGGAACTTCCTCTAAAATGAAAAGTCTCTAAGCAGGGCAAGGGCTCTCCAACCAACCATCACTGGCTCCACAGAGATTTGGGGTGAAGAACAGAAAAAGGAGAAAAGGAGAAACCACACCATCAATGGTTAACTTTTCTTTCTGCAACCTAGTGTTAAAAGCACTATGATTTTAATAATCTGAGAAGACATGGTAAATATCATCTTGGAATTCTGTTTCTGGGCTTTGGCCGTTTCCATACCAATTTTAAACACTCCATTTTGCTACATGTGAATGATGAACAAATAAAAATTATGAGTATTATTCTGTGTATAGTTTATTAGAACACACTGGTATCTTATGTTTTGGTTAAATGTTAATAAACATTCTACTTAAGAATAGAGACTGTGCTACCATCCTGTGACTTGGTTGAACAGATCTACCATGAAAATAATGTTCTTCATAGAATAAAGATACTATTACAAACAGCCATCCATTGGGCTAGGTCAAGAAATAAGGAACAGAGGCTTATATCAGAACAAAGCTTGGCCCCTTAAAGTCCTACTCCCCTTCACTGCCTATTCTATCTACACATACAATATCGAGAAGGGTGAAAAAACTACAGTGTGTTATGCATAACCCAGCCCCCCAAAACATGACACATGTCTTTGGGCAATATTCCAACACTGCCTTCAGTTATGATCTATCAGATGATTATAGAAATACTCTTGAAATTCCCATTGCCTGCCTTTCAGCAGCCACGATGCGAAAACTCTAGATGGCTCATTGGCAGCAGTTTTGAGCTGAGAATGGAGTCTCCAAAAGATGAACACATCCTACATAACCGCTCTTCTTAGTCCATAAGGGGAGCTTTGAATACCTTAAAAGCTGCTTCTAGCTAAGTAGCAGTGTCCCTTAAAGGTTCTCAACTCACATTACGTGCTTATTTTAAATATCCCAATATCCCAGAAAGGCATGCAAAGAGCAGATACTAATTTACACTAGAGTTACTAAAGTTGTGTTGCAAACCTGAATACTTTAACACTCAGCATGGTTGGACTCGGGGTCTAATTCATGGCCTACTAGTCTCCCTTATGTGATGCAGGTTCCTACTCTTTCAAAAGCACTAATGTGTCTAAGAAGAAGCATGCCAAAAATACTTTTTTGTTGTTGTTGTTCAAGTACACTCATCTTGATTTTCCCCCCACCACTCTCTCCCGCCCCACCCACCTCCACCTCCTACCTTCAATCCTACTCCCCTTTGGTTTTTGTCCATGGGGCCTTTATACACGTTCCTTGATGGCCATTCCCCTTCTTTCCCCCGTTACCCCCCGCCCCCCTCTCCTTTGGTCACTGACAGTTTGTTCTTTATTTCCATGTCTCTGGTTCTATTTTGCTTCCTTGTTTGTTTTGTTAATTAGGTTCCACTTATAGGTGAAAATCCTTTTAAAATACTAGACACAGACCTCAACTTGCCAGGTGTACCCTATACAAGTACCAAATTATGCACTGAGTAAAACAATAATTAGAATCAGCTTTAATTATTACCCATTTCCTTTTTTATTGTATTGAATATATTTAAAAGTAATATTTTAAGTGACTATACTTTCATTTTCATGACAACAAGCGTAACAAGTTCTACTATGCATCACGAATATTTTTGAAACCAAGGTGATAAAATGCTACCATATATAGAAAAAGAGTGAAATAATTAAGAGCTGTACATTCTCAATTTTAAACAATAAATCTGCTTGCTTTTCCTTTCCCTTGCTTTAATTCCCACTCCTATGTTTTAAATTTGCCAATAAAGAGTGAATATCTGAAACCTTAGGCATCCAACCCTCAACTCCAATAAAGTCAAGACCCCAGGGTCTCCCACACTTTCTAGCTCACTGTCTATTTCTCTACTAGTGACCTCCCTGTGTGGCCCCAGGTGGCCCCAGGCTTGCCTTTTACCTTCCTGGACTTGTTAGTAATAACCTTTGTTTTTCCAAGCTCCCCTATAGTTGTTTTTGAGGTGCATCTTGGAATCATAACAAAAGCCACAAGGAGCTAGTCCAGCCACAACAAAGGGGACATGTCTGTAGGGGCTCACCACAAGTAGTAATAGCCCGGGGCAGTGTCCCAGGCATTTCTAGGTAATAGCATCATTATACACAGGCTGAGACCCACCCAAAACAAAATAGTACAGGATCCTTAGGACTCTGGCTATGACAGACATTCACCCTTTAGTTACCAGGTCTTGAGTAGGTTCAAGGTCCAGAAGGAGTGTGTTTGAGACAGGTCAGGTACCAGGTCTCAGTACTTAGGATGGTGGCTGGTTACCAACCAGCAAAAAAATATTTCAAGACTGTATCCACTAGCAAGGCTATACTGCTGTGTGCCAGCTAATTAGCAGCCCTGATTTTAGACCAACCTCACCCACCAAACATCCCTGTACTGTTCTTGCTGGACACTTCTAATTGGCCTCTCATATAGAACATAATGTGTAGTTTAACTAGCATTAAAACATCAACATCTTCCTATTCGTAGTAGATTACATACTACATAACATGTCAACACTTAAAAAATAATCTTATTCAGTTCTCTTACTAAACCAACCGTGTTATAGCAATAAAACCCTAGGACTTGAAAAGTTAAAGGGAAGCAAGGCTGTGTGATGGAACTAATGAGACTCGATTTCAAATCTAGGTTCTTTCACTCTATACCAGGTGAGAGTCCAAAAGATAAAAACACAGTAGTACTTCAATTTCCTCTACTGTAAATTTGCAATTGTACTTCACAACTGTCACCCTCTTAACCAGATGAAGTTCAATCATGTATTAGCAAATGAAACCAAATGTACTCTAAAAGAAAGCTGGGTATCCAGTCCAAGGGTTCTCACAGCAACACCATTTTCTAGTAGTAATGTTATTTGCTGCCAAATTTTTAGCAGTGCTCCACTCTCTGATCTAATCCATTTCGATGGCATTTTCCCTTATTCAGTCTTTCTCAGGTGCAGTGTTTCACCAACTTGACTGGGCACCTGAATCATCTGGTGGCAGTTTTAAAATACAGATGCTGCCGATTGCTTAGATCTGGGCTGGGAGTGGAAATTCTGCCTTTCAAACAAGCTGAAAATCTGTGCCCTGACTAGCAACCTCAGCATCAAATCGGGACCTGTGAGACTTGCAAACTTGCAATTCCCACAGAAGACTTACTGAACCAGAAACTCAGGAGGTGCAACTTGAAATCTGTGCTAACCAGCCCTCTGGGTGGGTCCTACGCAGGGCAAAGTGTGAGAACCACTGTTCCAGAGCCAGGGCTCTCAACTCTGCGTTCCCGTTTGAATCAAACAAGGAGCCTTTTAAATTTGCAATGCCTAGGTCACCCTACAGACAAGTCATATCCTAGTCTATGGATTGGACTGAGGCACGTGTATTTTTTTTTAATTCCCCAGGTAATTTCGGGATCCAGCCATGAGAACCACAGCTCTAAAGGAGAAAACAGCTGATATCTGGGGCAAGCACCCCATACCTATTTAATAAAGAAGTCGTTTGGATTTCTTTCATTTGGCCTAAATTTTAATTTTCATTTACTCACATTAGCTCTCTTATAAAATGGCTGACTTATTTTCATTTGCTGTAAAGTTATTCAAATTAAATGTGGCTACTAAAACCCTAGGTAAGTTATAGTCGGTTGTGAGTATAATGGATCCGTGTGAAATATTTGTGAGGATGAAAAACTGTATGGAGGATCTCCGAACTTTGGTCACGCCACATTTCTAATTATGAACTCTCCATTCGTGTTAGTGGTTTTAACAACGAGGCACTGCTCACTGAACCGCTGGGTTACCTTACACTTGCAGTTGAAATCAACATTATTCTACAAAAGGAAACACCCGATGTTTGGAGTTCAACACAGGAAATTATTAAGCTGTCTTTGGCATTCTTAGTATTTCTATGATAGTAACCGCCCAGAGCCATAACTTTCATTTTTGCAAGGTCTAGGTAAAGTAACAGCCCGGCAGTGAATATCAAGCAAGAGCAAGTGGCAAGACTTCATTCTCATAATTACAAGTTTCTTCAAGATATGTTTTCTCCTCAACCTAGAGCGGAAACCATGATGCAAAACAGGGGATTACAACATTCTGGAAACCCTTAATCTATTTCATCCCTGTGTGAATTCCCAGATAAAATGCATTTGTAAACATAAAAACAAGCATCAACTCTGAAACAAAATATAAATGACTTGGAGATTACCCAAAGCAAACTCACCAGCGTGACTACTGAATTCCTGCCCCTGCATTGTTACCTCATATGCCAAAAGTAAAGATAAAGGAAGTCAGGAAAAAAAAAGGCTGAATTGGCCTTGACTGGTGTGGCTCAGTGGATTGGGTGCCAGCCTGAGAATCAAAGGGTCACCAGTTTGATTCCGAGTCAGGGCACATGCCTGGGTTGCAGGTGAGGTCCCCAGTAAGGGGCGCCGGCCAGAGGCAACCACACATTGATGTTTCTCTCCCTCTCTTTCTCCCTCCCTTCCCCCCTGTCTAAAAATAAAATAAATAAAAAATCTTTTAAAATATTTTTTTAAAAAGCTAAATTGGTGAGGACATGAGATAATAATTTAACCTAGAGTAGAGATTGATTTGTAAAGCAGCAATTAGAGGAATTATATTTTACTATTGTGTTCCTTGACTCCCTCAAAAACCATTCTTAATAGCATTTAAACTATTTTATAAACAGAAAAAAAATCCTTCATAAAACCATAAACTTCTAAATTAAGAAATATTTTGTTTTAATGATAAGTACATGCTTCTTTAATTTTTATAGGAAAATAAACTATTTCAATTCTTATAAAAAATACGCATTTTTCTACTTTGAAATTTTATTGATGTGAAATGTATAGTTTTAAGAAAGCTCTCTAGCAGTTGTCTTGATACTGGATTTTGATTTAATACATTGATTTAAAGCCTTCTGCAAAAACATCTAAGTGCATTGTATGATATCTTATAAGTATCCATATATAATACATTTATTAAGTAAAAAATCATCTTCTGTAGATTTGACTGGTGGTAGTTGCAACAAAGGCTTTAGTGAGATTGCAAACGTTCACTTGTTTATGTTCTAACCATGGAGATAACGTATGAGTTTTTGCCTCATCAATAAATTAATGTATCAATAAAAATATAAATAATATTCCAATTTTTGTTGGGTAGACTTTAATTATTATCATTACTATAAAGCAAACATGGAATCTTCACTAATGTGTGTATGTATGTGCGTTGAGAGAAAGACAGACAGACATGCAAAGGAGCAGGAGAAGAGGATAATATACCATCTCTTTCTTATTCTGTGGAAAGTTTGTATACGACATCAGACAGTGTTACTCTCAAAAAAGTGTCCCTACAATAAATAATCCCAAATAATTCCAAATAAATCTAAGTGGTGTTAAAACAAGGTGGCTAAGAGCATAATCTTTGGAAACAAAAATTCAGTTCAAAGTCCTGGATCGTCCACTTCACATCTCTGAGTGAACCTGGACAAGCTATATCACACTGTGGGCCTAAGATTCCTCTTCTGTAAAACAGAGATGGAGATCTAGAAACATCCACCTTCTAGGTTGTTGTGTGCATTCCATAATACCTACACTAGAACCGAGGACCAGACCTGTGCTAATTAATAGCTGTTGACCTCCTGCTTCCTGTATTTATCCAAGCTATGATTTCCATCATCGACCCTGCTTCTCCTCTTATGTCTCACTCTTGGACACCAAAGCAGAGCGTGCAAGACTGTTACCATCTGCTACTGAAGCAGGGTGCAGCCAAGAGGAGGGCCCCAGGAAGGGATTTGTAATGGGGTCCAGGACTCGGGGTGTCCAGGAAATGTTAGAAAAATGTATGTAGGATGTCTTCACCCCCACAGGCCTGAGCCAAGGGGGATGGGACACATGGAACAGGGCCATTCAGAGCTGTTTTGGGTAGCAAGAGCTTTGCAGCTAACCCCTGGCACAGTCATTTAACATATCTATAACCTTTAACTGGTTTCATGGATGTGTTAAGTAGCTGTGGCCATGCTTTAGGCCAGGGGGATGGGACCAAATTCCACCCAGGATGGGACTGGGAAGTAACTCCCCCTGGTTACAGGGCCTGCGTGAGAGCGTGGAGATGATTGGCTCCATGCCATGGGGCCACACCTGCCCAGACTTACTATGGCAGCCCAGTAAAGCTGGAAGAATACAGGGATGCTGGCAGGTGTAGCTGACTGTAGGAGGAGTCAGAAATGGGGCTGCAAAGGAAGATGGGCACTGGGATTTAAACCTAGGCCCGGCAGCCATGGAAAGAAGAGACCACGCGGCTCCAAAGTAGTAGGGAGGACCACAAGGTTTTGGGGGAGAAGAAAGAGACCACGCGGCTCCAAAGTAAATGGGGAGGAGACCATGCGGCTCTGAAGGAAGGAGTGAACCACGAGGCTCTGAAGCAAGTAGATAGATAGAGGTCCATGTGGTTCTGAAGTGGGAAAAAGGACCACGTGGTTCTGAAGGAGAGTAGAGAGGACCACAAGGTTTTGGAGTGCTTCTTCTTGGCACGCGGCTTAGGCAGCAGGAGAGACTTTGCAGCCATAGAGAAAGGGGAGAAAGGACTCTTGCTGCTGGGCCATGAGAAGGTGCCACATGGCTTTGGATTAACTGGAGATCGCAGCAGCCACACAGCTGATGGTGCTGGGAGCCTGAATCACGGACTTCTACTTCCTTTCCTGAGACACGGTACCCCGGACTGGGCACAGGGAGAGGGAAGGACTGTGCATCTGTGGGTATTCTCGAGGACTTTAGTATCTTATTGAAGACATTAGGTCATTATTCTAAGTTTGTGTAACTTTTAAATAAACAATTCCTTTCCTTTTCACCAGTCTCTGGCATTGAGAGATGTCTTTCCTCTGGCGGTGGGCATTTCGAACCTAGCAGGTGGGCGTGGGGGAAGGAACCTCCAGAGACAGAAAGGCGGAATCCTTTCTGTAATAATTTATCGTGAACCACCCCCTCCCTCTGCTCTGTAACACTACTGCTGCCCTTTCAGCGTCATCTCTCATTTCCGCCCTGCCAGTAACCATCAGCCCAAAACACCAGAAATAGTTTGCAAACATGAGTCTGCTTCAGCCTCCAGACCTAGCATATTTTTTTACCACTTGTAATCATCTGCCCACATCATCAACCCACCCATAGACATGTACAACCTCCATCCCCAGATTTTGGGGGAATTTGAGGAAATGGCAAGCAGGGTATGCAACTTCTGAGCTGCGGGCACGTGAGTGTGGAGGGGACCATTGTTAATGGCAGCAGACATACTAGCAGGTACAATAGTGGCTATAATTTATAGTGTTGCGCCAGTTCAGTCAATTCAAATATGACAAAGTCTAAAGAAGGAAACAAAACTAAAAGCCAAGCATGGCAGTGCCCAAAGGAAGCCACAGTATAAAATGTTCTTATATAGGGTCTGGCACAAATAATGCCCCTTTTTTTATTACAAAATATTGTACTACAAAATCATAGGCATGTCATTCTGTGACATCACAATGTCACACTCAAGCACACCATATGACATTTTAGGGGAAATGTTCAAATTAACACTATAAACTATCACACCCATATTATCACCCTACCAGCCACACTCAAGCAGGTGTTATTTCTGCTGGACACTGTATATTACAAAAAGAAAGCAAAGAATGAAAAAATGACTTTTATTTTTACTGAACCCATGCACTTCCATATGGACAAATGAGAAGCAAAAAAAAAAAAGGCTTCAGTTTAGGATAAACACTGGAGAGCATCATTTGTCCTTTGAGATTTTACTCAGCCATCCCAGGCATCCAGGGACATTATCAGTAATTCTTTTTGTGTTGCGCTTTGTATTTGTTCTATTGGCACCGGAGAGTACATAAAAAACTTGCTTAAAGTCTACCTTCCCTACTACACTGACCTCCATCAAAGAAGAGCCCCTTTCTGTTTCATCTTTGCTTACTGAAAATCTTGGGCAGAGCTCACAAGGATTACCTGTGCTAAATACAAACAGATGAAAAGCAATGACAGAGTCCAACTGACTCCGAAAAGAACTTTTGAGGTGAAAAAGGGAAGCTCTTAAGGAATTTCTTACTGAAAGACCTCATTTATCTCAAGGGGATCAGAGGTGGAATGCCTAGAAAGACAGAGGCAAAGACAGCTTTGGGCAGTTGAGAGGAGACGGAAGATCTGATTATACACACACACTACGGAAAACTCGGTGAGCAGCTAACAAGGCAGCAGTAAAAGAATTTGCCAGTATTAAGGTTCCAGAGAGTGCTCATGATTTGTTGCCTTTTTCATCTGGGTGCATAGAAAAGCCTTTTGAAGCCCATCAGTGATTTTCAAAGTCTCCAAATTCATCCCAACAGTTCTACTTTATCCCAACCCTGCTCAGGGTTGAAATGGAGTTTAGTGGAAAGTGAGGTAAAATGAGGGGAGGGGGAAATTCAGGTAAAGAGGAAACAAGTCTCAAGACTAATAGGAAAAACAAAACAACACAGATAAGAAAATCATCAAATATAGAACCCGCTCTGGCTGGTGGGGCTCAGTGGATTGAGCACTGGCATGGGACCCAAAGGGTTGCTGGTTTGACACGCAGTCAGAGCACATGTCTGGATTGTGGGCCAGGTCCCCAGTAGGGGGTGCTCAAAAGGCAGCCACACACTGATGTTTCTCTTCCTCTGTTTCTGGCTCCCTCTCCCTCTCTCTAAAAGTAAATAAATAAAATCTTAAAAAAATAATAAAGAAACCTCCTCTTCTTGGAAACTGTTTTCAGGTCTCCATACCATCCCATTTACTGACCAGACCTTCAGACAAGGGCACAGTGAAGTCTGTTAATACCCCTCAGAGAGGCAGTTACACCTTTGTCTCAGAAGCCATCTAGCTCACGCAGTATTTAGTGGAGCTATTTCCTTCCACCCTGTTAATGTAGTCCTAGTCTCCATCAGCTTGAAGACATTCATGGATTTGTACTGGTGAGCTCCAAGGTGTACCTTACGTAGTGCTTTGGGCAAAGTGTGAATTTAAGGACTAGAGCAAAGTCAAATTAAACTCCTGTGAACAAGGTCAGTAATATACAAAAAGACACAATGCTTCCCAGGGCAGAGTCACGGAGCCCAGTGCTTGACAAGACCCTAAAGCAATGTCATTATTTTCTTTAATGTCAACAAAAGGTGGACTATTAGTATCAAAAGAGAAAACTGGGCATCTGAGAGGTATAACTTAGAAGATTTTATCTATTATACATGCAAGAAAGAGCCATGGAAGCTGGAGTTCAGGAGAACTCCATGCACTGTGTTCTGGGTACAGCCACACTCCACCTTGGGTACAACATCTGGTTCACTCCTTTCTAATCCCTAACACATCAATCAATCCTTTGACTGATGTATTATATAATATGGGAATATATTATATGCTATAATATACAATATTATATAGTATACAGTATATTAGTATATATACTATCTAATGTTATACTAGTATACTATATAATATAGTAATAACCCCACTGAAAGTGAATAAACTGTCACATAGAGTAAACATAGTGACACTAATTTAGTGCAATATTCACTCTAGTACTACTTCTCAGTATAAACATTTTAAACAACCTATTGCTGCACACATTAGACTCTTACCACTTGGAAAGTCAAATGATCTCAGGGTATAATGTAAAAGTGGGATTTCTGGTCCTCAAAGGTAAGAAATTCAAAAGCATGATTTCACCAAGTTGCATTTGAATTTCTCTGAGCCCGTTAAAGCAGCATGTGCCAATCATATTTTAGACAGTTGTTATGCTGATGTTTCTCATGTCCATTTAATACTTATTTAGCATTTCCTTTGTGCCAACTCCTGAGAATTACTCAGTAAGTCTTAGCTCGATGAATGTCTCACAATTACAGATGAGATCAGCTATCCCCATTATATAGATGAGGAAACTGAGAGCCACAGAAGATTCAGTAACTTCACCACAGGCAGGATTCAAACCCACAGAACCTAGTTCCAGATAGGAGGCTGGTGACCACTGTTATGATATTTCTAGTAAGAATAACGTCGAATTTGGAACTTTTAAAATATCTTTATGTCCAAAGTCATTATTTTAGATGTCTCTCTTTTAACATTTTGCAATAGTGTAGAATAACCTTTTTTATCTTCGCTGTCAATAAAGAAAAGAATCTGCATTTAAGTATCTTACCCGTTACCTCTGTCATCATTGAAAACAATATTGGTAAAAAATGACAGAGGTCTAGATGCCTGGAAGCTGACTTGGCAGGTGAGCTCAGTGTTGATTCCATTGGGAGAGCCTCTGATGGCTTTGCCTTTGGGAAAATGCACACAAAGGGAGTCATGCCCCTCCTCTTCCTCTTCATCCTCCTCATCATCAAGGATTATTGGGGGAACTGTGACACTTAAAGTTGCATCTCTGTTGAAAATTTAAAAACAACAAATTTTAGCTCAATGCATGAAAGTAATTGGCTTTAAATGTGTTCTTCCCTGGTTTTTTTTGGATCATTAGAAAAATTAAAACAACAAATATTTATAATAACATGCCTGATTATTAAAGATATTTTTGTACCATGTCTTATTTTCTGGTCATAATATAAGATTGATAATATATTTACTTTAATGAAGAACCACATAAGACGATCAAAAGTTCCTTTTGCCCTCTAAAGATTAAAAAAGGTGGTTAAAACACCTGATTAAGTACAATGTGTCTTTAACCACAGCCATGAGATAAATTGTACTGCCCTTAAATATATCCTAACAAAAATTTACTTTACTAACTAGAGCTTTGTCACATGTAGACTAAATAATATTAACAAATGAATATACACACATAATTTCTTTTTAAAAATGGATATTCTTAAGCACTGTAGTTATATATATATATCATGAATATTTTTCAATCACCACTGCTAAAAAACTTCATTTTAATGTTCACATCCTTCACTGTATGTCTTTAAAATATCCAGCTAATCTAAAATATTTGTAATTTTGAATAATATAGTATGTATTACTCACTTTTAGATCTAATTAATATTTGATAACTGTTAGTCTATAAATATTTAACCATATTACTCTGTTTTATTTTATTGCACATGTAGGCTCCTATAGCAAATAAGAAGTTATCAAATGGGAATCATAATTCCATAATATTTTAGTTAGAATAAAGATTATTCAGCTAATTAAAGAGAAAAAGCAAAGAAAGATCTCAACTTGAGTTAGTTAAACCAATATGGTTGAATGGATAAAACTTGAAAAAGTAATTTATACATCAGGTATGAATCCTATTCTGTCGCTAATTATCTAAGTGTCATTGGAGAAGTCATTACTGTTGCTGATTTTATTGTACATATAATGAGAAGACTGAGTTACATCAGCTCTACAGTCTCTTTTACATGCTCATTATACCATATTTTGCAAGACTCAACTTTTGACTTGAGGTCATTTTTAAACTGATACCTTTCTATATTGATCCAAAAGTTGAAAGACTAAAATATTAATTCATATATGAAACAATGTTTCATGATAAGAAATACGTTTTGGCACAAAATAATTTAAGCCACTTTCATTTCCTGTTTAAGCAACCAAGGTTAGTGTATACTAATGAGATAGGGTCTTGAAAGAACAGCAAATCCCAGTTATGAAGTTAAAGTTTAACTATATTCTTTCACAAAGTGGCATTTAGGCCAAGCTCCATGGCATAAGGAAGCACTCATTATGATAGGGGACTCAAGATTTGGAAAATTCTAGTTTAAGGTAAATAGTTATAGGCCTGGTAAGTAATGCCTGTGTTAAAGCTTTTGTTTCAGAAACTACAGATAAGGCCCATCCTGGCTCCCTGGAGAGACAGCTGACCTCCTGGGGCACTGCTAAAGATTTCCGCCCGAGGACAAGCGGAGGCATGGGGCCACTGTGTTCCAGGGAGAGACAGTAGACCTACCTCCTACCCCTGGGAACAGCTAACTGCCCAGGGCAAGAATGCTGCAGTTTTTAAATCTAATTTTCCCTGAATTTCAAAACCCTTCACTGTACTTTGTTCTCTGTTATAAAAAGACTGGCTTGAAAGGAAATGTAACAAACCCACCCATCTCCATCTGAATAAAGCGCCCATAAAGATTCAACACCTGTCTCTGCTTATTGGGTCTGGTAGGTGACAGACAGCAGGTATGCCGGCTTTTCTGGTTTCAATGTCACTTTGATGATAAAGTTATGTGGCAATGATTCAGGGACTTATCGTATGTAATTAAGGTCCCTAGTCAAATGAATTTGGGTGGATTAGAATTAATCAGATGAGATCTTAAAAGGTTTAGAGGTCAGAGACAGACTTGGAGAGATATTGTACTTTGGGCTTTGAATGAATAACACACCACACTGTGAGGAGGAACCACATGGCCTCTAACAGCTGACAGGGGTCCCAGCCCATAGCCCGCAAGAAAATGGTGTCTTAGTCCTACAACTGCAAGGATACATTCTGCCAACAACCAGGGAGCTTGGAGGAAGACTGAGCCTCAGATGGGACTATAGCTACAGCCCACCCTCTGATCTCTGCCGGCTGACACCTTGGGCAGTGGACAAAACTGAATCCTGACTCAAAGCAACTCTGAGATAACAAACTCATGTTTTAAGGCACTAAGTTTGTGGTGACTTGTCACACAGCAATAGAAAATAACACCATGCATTTTTAAGCTTGCTTCTTATACCACAAAGAGACAAGCTAACAAACATTTTTACAAAAAACTTAAACGACCTTGTGAGGTAACTAAGTGGGCTTTTTGTATTTTTAATTTAAATGTAGTTAAATATTTAAACAGTTTGTTCCAACTATAGAAACAAGTCAGACATTGCTCATGACTTACATAACACAACTACAAACAAAAGACACATAAAGAAAATATGATAAATTTACATTAAGCATTTACCTGTAATAATTTTGAGGTAAAATCTTGATATTCATCACAGCTGGTACTTCCAAAGGAACAGACGTAAAAAATATGTACGGAGGGTCAAACAATAACTTGGGTGATTTTATCTCCCCGGTCAGATGAATCACTTGATAGCAAGTTGGGTTATTATTTAAACGTACAGGAATATTAGCTGTGTATTTTGTAGGATGATCTAATGAAAAAAAAATTAAGTATTTTAGATTAGTTCACACACAAAAAATATTTACATAGTTTAAACCTTACTAAATATTAAAATGTACTATGAAGTTACAGCTCAGTGAAGCAGAACAGATTCCCCAGAAACTGGATTTATCCTGCCGAGGAACCTAAGACATGTATATAATGAGGAGTCAGTGAAATAAAAATCTTTCAAAGTATACTATGTCTAAAAATAGAGCAAGTCACCTTACAGCAGATTTTCATTATTATGGGCGAACACATATATCTGAGGAAACAGTGCGACGGAACTTCTTTTCTGACTGTTTTCTGTGCCTTTATAGGAGCTACCCATCCCTTTAGTGCATGCGGTGCGAAAATGAGATCAGATCATTGTTATAAGCTGAGAGGAAAGGAATGTGCTTTCTCCCAGATATTTGAGTTAATGAAAGGCTGCCTGGGCCGACTGGCTAATTTCACCTGGCAGGAAAGACAGGAGATTCCCATGTAGCAACTCACCATAAGGATGGGTACTCTGTGTTGGAGAAAAGGGATCAGCCTAAGGAGGCTGCAGGTCAGTCCTTGAGGACTGGTTCCATCACAGCAAGTTGCCAATGCCCTTTCAAACCAAATCCCCAAATACGGTATCTCGAAGGAGGAAAATGTGATCTGGTGAGTATGAATTCAATGCATTATCTTAGAATTCAAGAACTGGACACCAGAGCAACCTGGCAGGGATCAGGGCCATTATCACCAGGGCAGAGGATCAGAGTGTTCGGGATGATGCAGAGTCAGGTTCAAACACGGCCTCATTGTGAACCACAAACAGAAGCAATGGATTCACTGAACTGATCGGATCCACTAGTTTTCACTGTACTGGGTGACTTTACTTGTTTAAAAAAAGCCCTTTACATGTTCAAATAGTCTGACATCCTTGGAAAATGGGAGCTGGCTGGAGAGGGTAGGGAATAGGGACTTCCTACTAATCATGACAGATGTGAAAATATAAGAGATTATATCTACAACTGGAGCTGATAAAGTAATTTATAACAACTTATATATTTGAAGCAGCGGTCTCCAACCTTTTTGGCACCAGGGACTGGTTTCCTGGAAGACAATTTTTCCATGGACTGGGGAGAGGTGAGTAGATGGCTTTATAGCCTGCCACCAGATGCAGCTTAACTGTCCCTTGCCACTCACTGATAGGGTTTTGACACGGGTCTGCAAGCAATTGATTTATGATGGCCTCTGTGCAGTCAAACCTCTCTGCTAATGATAATCTGTATTTGCAGCCGCTCCCCAGCGCTAGCATCACCTCCCCAGCGCTAGCGTCACCACCTCAGCTCCCCCTCCGATCATCAGGCATTAGATTCTCATAAGCAGTGTGCAACCTAGATCCTGCGAATGCTCAGTTCACAGCAGGGTTCGCACTCCTATGACAATCTAATGCTGCCTCTGATCTGATAGGGGGCAGAGCTCAGGCGGTAATGCAGTGATGGAAGCAGCTGTAAATACAGATGAAGCTTCACTGGCTCCCCTGCTGCTCACCTCCTGCTGTGTGGCCTGGGGGTTGGGGACCACTGATTTAAAGCATTATAAATCTATAAAGTAGAGATAGTTTCATTTAATGAATCTGATACTGTTAAAATTATCTGGGAGAAAAATAACATTAATTTTGGAGTTGGGCAAAGTTTTAAGACTTATTAAATTCTGAATTTTGAATGGGCTATTCTGAGATTATTTTGTTCTGACCTGTTAAAGGTTTCTGGGGTCATATAGGGAAGGGGCTTCATTGTGCAGCCTAACACTACTGGGGATTCAATGGCACTTTTTTTTCTAAGTGCAGGTATGCCTTCTTTCTCATCTGAGGTGTAAATTATATAAATGTGTTAACGGCATGTTTAATTAATTTTTAACAATTACATTGGGATTCTAAGGAGGGAACCCTGGATTTGACTCAAAAGGATTTGAACCCTGGATCTGGTCTCAGCTCCATACTGAAAGAAAAGTCAAATGGAGGTGTTTTTTATTTCCATCTAGATTGTCAAGTCCAATTCATCTGACTATGAATGTTGATGGGGACTAAAGGAGAAGTTCTGTATGGAAATACAAATGGTGAGCTGAACTAGCAATTGCTTTCAGGACCAGACACCGTAGAAACTGAGAAGAAATACACAGAAATATATAATGAAACCTAAATATTTTAGCAAAATATGCTTTAGAATGCAGAGAATATTTGATGTTTGCTGTCATATTTTCAGAGTTCTAGGCAGAGGTAATGACAGCTGAAAGATTTGTTTAAGCCTACTAATCACAGCATCCTTTGTACTTTTTCTCACACATCAAACTAAAGCGATTATACAATGCCATGCTAACAGACATAAGCAAAGCATCAACTGAATGCAACACAGTGCTAACAGAATATTATTGAGAGAGAAAAGACATAGCTCAAGGAACTCTTTAAAAACCTTAAAAGCTAGAATAGGTTCTTAGCCTGCCTTTTCCATTGATCACATAGCAAGTGGTAGGTATTTTATAGATTGCCACATATAGAATGCTGTCCCCAAAATTCTAATGCAAGTGCTTTACGGAGGCTGAGCTCTCAGGGAACCTGAAGCTAAAGAGGTAAGCAGAACAGGGCAGGGCAAGAAGCTATGAAAAGCTGTGGTTTTGGAGTCTGGGATGTGACTTCACCAGAGAGATTGGCCCACAGGAGGGAGTGGGTTGGGCCACTTGAGGTAGTGCTGGTGGTGAAGTTTAAACTCCTAGGCATCTCTGCATGAGACCTCTTCTTCCTTCAGCCAAGGGGACAGACATGAGCTATCAGAAGTCAACACCCACAACTGAGAAACAGATAGAAACACCCAGTCAGGAGAATCTGGATGGGCCCAAACAGCAAAAACAACAGGATGCAATCCTAATGTTGATTCATAAGTAAGAATAATTAGGAACAGTAACAGGTAATTACCATAACACCTTTTACACAGAAAAATAGTTTGGAAGTGGCATTTGGTATATAAACTAACATGCTGTAACTAAATAAGCATATGCTGGAAATTAGAGACAGATACCAATACAGACTTCCTCAAAAAACAGGAAAAAAAATCTTCATAGCTGATTTTTTTTTTTCAAGCACCTTCCTGCTGCTCCTTTGTTCCGGTCTGCTTATGAAGCTAGCTGTCAATACTCACACTTCCTGTAGCTCATTACCAAGAAGAGTCTGTGTTTTTATGCAGCAACGATCCTCATGCTGAGAATTTTCTAAGGTATGTGCACTGTGGGTGTCAGGCTTGTGAAACACTGAGGTTATTTACATGAGAACGAAAACAAGCTTATGCAAGGGGGGAGAGAGTCTAGGCACACGAATTACATTAAAGAACAGTGATTCAGATTCAGAAGGAATTGGAGAATTACTTAGAGACCATCCTGAGTCATATATACTATCACATCCCAGCCTCCATCTCTGTGGCCTTCCAAGGAAAAGACAATAACGGCTGAGCGACAAGGAAAAGACACCTCACTAAAGCTCTTCAAAGCCCTCGGACGTATAAGGCAGCCCTGCTCAGCGACCAGTACGACAGGTTCTACCCAATCCTTTAACGTGCTGTTGAATTCAGTTTGCTATCATTTTCAATTAATTAATTAATTAATGTTTTATTTTTCAGTTTGCTAATATTTTGTTGAGGATTTCGGCCTCAGTTTATTTTCACATCGTCTCTTTGTCCAGCTTTGGTACCAAGGTAATGCTATCCTCATAAAATGAATTCGAAAGTGTTCCCTCCTCCTCTTCATTTTTTAGGAGAATTTGAGGATTGTTATTACTTCTTTAAAGACTTGGTAGAATTCTCCAGTGAAGCCATCTGGTCCTGGGCTGTTCTGTATTGAGAAATTTTTAGTTGCTGATTCAATCTTCTTACTAGTAACAGATCTGTTCAGTCCATGATTTTTAAAAAGATATTTTAGCCCTGGCTGGTGTGGCTCAGTGGATTGAGCGCTGGACTGAGAACCAAATGGTTGCTGCTTCGATTACCAGTCAGGGCACATGCCTGGGTTGCAGGCCAGGTCCCCAGTAGGGGGTGTGTGAGAGCAACCGACCAATGTATCTCTCACACATGGATGTTTCTCTCCCTCTCTTTCTCCCGCCCTTCCCCTCTGTCTAAAAAATAAATAAATAATCTTAAAGTAAATAAATAAAAAAGTATTTTAGAGAAAAACAAATGCTTCAGTTTCTAACACAGAAGATAAGGACCAAAATACTCAAATACCTAAAGTAAGATACAAGTATATGTTAAACATGTTAAGGTGATATTGGAGGGAACAGTGCAATGGGGACCTCTCAAATCCCACTCCTCCATGAAAGCAATAACAGAGGCAAAAATTGTTAAAAATCAATCATTGCTGGTAGAACTTTAAATTGTTACAAAAGCAACAGTTTGGCAGTTTCTTAAAATGTCAAATATCAAATTATCCTATGGCTGAACAATGTCACTCCATGATATATGCCCAAGTAAGTGAAAACATATGTCCACACTAAACTATACATGAATGTTCATAACTATGTCATTCATACGAGACAAAAAGTAGAAGCAATCTAAATGCCCATTAGTTGAATGGACACTGAAGGTCTATGAATAGACAATATGTGAAATAGCCATACAATTATTTAGCCATAAAAAGAAGGAAATACTGATTCATGCTACAACATGGATGAATCTGGAAACTATTATGCTATGTAAAAAAAGCAATCACAGGAGGCTATACACTGGATGATTTTACAAAACACACTAGCTGGAAATAAAATTCCAAATTACTTCAGCAAGTTCTTAAAAGTAGAAAGAAAATATTGAAAGTAGAAAGAAACTCATATTATGATTTTTACTTCATAAGTTCACTGACTGATACCATTTCATCTTAGAGCTGATAGGAAAATATATTTTCAAATAGGTATTTTTAAAGGTTGAAATATAACCACATATCGAATAGAAATAGGAGGTATAGTATGGAAAACACAAACTTGATCAATACATATAATTTAAAAAAAAAGAAAAATATAAATAAAATTGAATAAAAATGAACAAATATATATTATAACATGAAATATAAATAAGTACAATTCCCCTCCTAAAAATTACATTTCTGTCTTGCTCAAAAAGTAAAGCAAGGTCATTTGGTTTACAACACTCATTCTAAATTTATAAGACGCAGACTGAAAATATAGTGATATATCAGCCAAAGACAGAAAAAAAGGAAGAAAAATGGTAATGTACCACATAAACAGCATTCAAGAAAAAAGCATTTTGTAGGGAAAAAGAAACAATTTTAAATGCGTGTACTTATTTTTAAAAGACACATTAGACAAAACTTTCATGACATCTAAATATACAAAGCAAAACTATCGAAATCAAAAAAAAATTAACATACTGCCATTATAGTAACACATTCAACCCTGGCTGGTGTGGCTCAGTGGATTGAGTGCCAGCCTGCACACCAAAGGGTCACTGGTTCAATCCCCAGTCAGGGCAACATGCCTGGGTTGTGAGCCAGGTCCCTGGTGGGGAGCACACAAGAGGCAACCACACAGTGATGTTTCACTCCCTCTCTTTCTCCCTCTCTGCCCCTCTCTCTAAAAATAAATAACATCTCTAGAAAAATAACACATTCAGACAGATTATAGTAATAACTAATATTATTTTAATATAAATATAATGCTGTATATTAAACATTATATAATGTTTAATCTAATTGTAATGTTGTATTGTTGTAATATTGTATTAACACAATCAGGGTAGAATATGGAGTAGGAGGAGAGGGGGAAGAGGAAGAGGAAAGATATAGATATTATAAATAAGGAGACAACTTTATTACTTACCGTGATTTTATGTTATAAACTTTTTACTTAGAAAAGAATGTAGAATAGTATTTGAAAAACTTCTAGATTTAACCAGAGAAGTTCAGTATGGAAGTGCCAGATAAAATATAAATATATTCCTTTTATACAGTGATAGTTAATTTAAAAGAGTAATGGAAAAAACCTCATTAGCAATAATGATACATATAAAATAAAACTTTCAGTTGCTGAAAAAAAATGCTATTCTCTAAAGTGAAAAACTCAATTATGTGCCTTTTTCTAGAAACTGGAAAAAAACCAGACTATAGTTCATTTTGAAAAGTAAATGTGTAAGAATTGCCATGAATTTTTGTAATAGATATTTAATGAGAAAATTTGTCATACCAATTATAAAAAGATATAATAAAATTACTGTAATTTAAAAAAAAACACCAGAATTGAAGTGGAAATATAGATAAATAGAGATGCTGGTCAGCTTCCCTCAAAGCAAGAAATCCAAGAGTATAGGCCAAAGGACGCAATGCCTTTCTGATCCAGCCTGGGAAGGCCCACGCCGTCCCGTCCATAATATCCCATGAGTTACACGCCAGCCCTGCTTGATGGGAGAAGGATTACAATGGCATGAATACCATGAAAGCCATTTACTAAGGATGGTTACCACAAAATTCTGGTAAGAAACTTCTTAAAACTGTTTTAAAAACATATAACAAATTAGTTAAACTTTTGTATACATAATGAAACAATCCGTGAAAGATAAACTGAAATATCAACAAATACAAGAAAAACTACTTACCTGGACAAAACGTTATGGAAACATTATACTGTTCATAGGGTTGCAGAGTCCCACTCAGTTCACTAAATGTGAATATGCCCTCTTTGAAAAGTTTTCCACATTTACTAATATCGAAAGCCCAGTCCACGTTTCTTTTTGACAAGTTATGTAAGAGAAACTTCTGTTAATACACAAAACATAAAAGAAGCAGTGAGCAATATCTAACGTAGTTGGCATTACCATACAAACTTGATGGGCCTGTGCGCAAAGTCCAGCAATTTTAGGAACCTACAAACTCTTTTCCGTGGTGACTGTGCCAGTATTTGTATTCTAGAATTTTGTACCGTGTGCATACACCTCTCTCGTAACAAATAAATAGAACTCATATCTCATTTAAGTTTACATTTTTTGATAGCTGGAGGTTGAACAGACTTTATCTATTGCCCATTTCTATTTCTCACCTTGCAAATTGCATTGTCATGCTCCTGCATAAGATACATCTTTGTAAAGCTCCTATAATAGTATTAAAATCTGTAAGCATTTTTGGAAAACCTACAATATTTCACAAAGTAGAGCTGTGTGGCATTGTGCTCTCAGTGGCCACGCTTTCATTTCAGGAAATGCTGTTACAGCACATACCACTGCTGCCCAAGCAATGAGGGATTTCCCTTGGCACCGAAAGCAGCAAGGAAAATCCAGTGAGGCTCAAAACAGTTTCCACATTTGAAAAGCTACAACCGTGATGAATCCAGGAGAGGACGGACTTTTTATCTTGGGGATCTAGAAACCGATTATTATCAGCGTACCTTTTTCTAGGTTTATGATGCGTATGTGCACGGGATAATGTTAACATGTCATACGAAAGTGAAAATAAGACATAATCTTCCCAATGCAATTTATAACTAATATTACACTTAAATGTTAAAGAATTTAGAAGGTGATTACATGCTGCTTTTGTGCTCATTTTCCCCCTCATATTTTCCTAGGTACACAGTTTGAAATGGTGGTTGGCTCTAACTCCTTCTTCTTTTTCCCTTTTTATTTGATAGAGGCATACTCTTGGTTTTTGAATACCAAGTTGGTCCAGTAGGACAAACTGGAATCAAAGGAACCACATTTGAGTAGACACGTATTGACCTTTCCCAGGAATGGGAGGCCCAAGCACAGCAGCACGCTCCCGCTGGACTGTCAACCTCCAGCTATGTGGAGTTTCTTCACTGACTTAAACCTTGGTTTGGGCAAGTTAAAAGGCATTTAAAATATCCACTTCAAAAGTGTATTGTGAGGATGACATTAAATAACATGTAGCCCTAGGACTGCATCTAACAAGCTGTGACATCATCACCATCATCGTCATCACCATCATTGTAATCACCAACATCAGGAAGATGAATACAGGAATGTGGCCATTTATCAAGGTGAAGGCAGGATAGACAAAGACACCGCGAATGAATCTGCATACCACAATTTTAGGAATATGAGGGTCTTTCAGTCAATATTTCCTGACGCGTTGCAGACAAACAGAACAAAACAAAAAGCAGCCATTTTGCTTGCTAATTCAAGGAGCACCTCATCCCAGAGGGCGGGCATTTAGCTTCCTCTTCACATCTCTCACAGAACATATCAGCTGATACAACCAACCAGAGAAGGATGAGTATTTGTAAGAGAACTGAACGATGAAGGGTGTAAGGGTAAGTGAGTAACAAAAATAAATTCATGGGAAAATACTGTGGGGGGTTCTCAAAAAGTTAAGCATAGTACTACCACATGACCCAGCACATCCATTCTATGCATACATCCAAGAGAATTGAAAACATAGAAGCTCAGAGGCATGGAGTTTCTTTTGGGGGTGATGAAAATGTTCTGAAACGAGATAGCCGTGGTGGTGGCACAACATAGTGAATAAACGGGGCCCGGCACAAATAACGCCCCTTCTTTATTACAAAATCTTCTGTTACAAAATCATAAGCATGTCATTCTGTGACATCACAATATCACACTGAAGTCCACATAGGACATTTTAGGTAAAATGTTCAAATTAAAACTGTAAATTATTACACTCATATTATTACACTACCAACCACACTCAAGCAGGTGTTACTTCTGCCGGACCCTGTATTACAAACCACTGACTGTACACTTTTAAATGACAAATTGTATGTTAAGTGAATTATATCTTGATTTTAAAACAAGAAATGAATTCACTGACTGCTCCAAAAGTCACCCATATTTCAGATTAGGCGATGTAATTTGGGAGAATGGTTTTATGTCGTCCATGGAAGAAAAAAGCAGATGCAACAACAGCACCAAAGACAAGTTAGGTATGAACTAGTAACGGTTTGAAAGAAAAAGAAAAAAAAGAACATTCTGAAAAATATGCCAGACCAGTACTTTTTAAAACTGTTAAGGTCATAAAAAATTTAGCAAGACTGTCATATATCTGAGAAAACGAAATAAAATATAGAATCCCGGCTTGGACTATGGGGAGGTAAAAGGACATTAGTAAAAAACTGCTGAAATCCAAATAGAATGTGTTGTTCAGTTAATATTATACTACTGTGAATTTCTTAGTTTTAAAAAAATATTCTATGGTTATATTAGTTGTTAACATTCCAAAAAGGTCTGTGAAAAGTACCTCTCAGCACTGTCTTTGTAATGTTTTGATAAGTCTGGGAGCTATAAGGGATGACTTGTGTGCAGACCCATCTTTCCATATTATTAAAATAAAACCTTAAACCAGTTTTTTTTAATTAACTTTAATCTTCAAAAATTTAAAGAGTATAGCCCTGGCTGGTGTGGCTCAGTGGATTGAGCACCAGCCTGCAAACTGAAAGGTCGCCAGTTGGATCCCCAGGCAGGGCACACGCCTGGGTTGCGGGCCAGGTTCCCCAGTAGGGGGCACACAAGACAACATCGATGTTTCTCTCCCTCTCTTTCTCCCTCCCTTCTCCTCTCCAAAAATAAATAAATACTCTTTAAAAAATCAAAGAATATAGAATGTCCCATGCAATTGTAACCACAAAATAATGCACTCCATTTCTTTCTAAACAATGACTGTTTTTAAAATATTTAACATTAAACAATGAGTCAATTTTACTATGGATGTCTCTTAGTACTTAAACAAACATTTAGCTGTAATATGTGTCTGCTATATAACAAAGTTCATTTGTACCTTATAAAGAAAACAACATCTTTTAAAACAGAATGTGGGCATGAAATCGTACTAGCTATTTGAATGACTCATTTTTCTCATTTTCCAATTAAGGAAATGGTATGAAATCTCTAAAATACTATCCACTTTCCATATCCTATCCTAAGAATGCAATCCATACAGTCAGCTATAGAGAAACATTGTTTAGTGTTAGTATGTGTTGTATCATTTTTCTTTATAATTTTATCAAAATAATACTGTGCCTAGGTTACACAAATAGCTCAAAAGTACTTATAAAAAACAGCTGTCCTATTCAACCCCTCCTCCTCAACAGTTTTGCCTCCCACAGGCAAGCAATTATAGCCAATTCCGATTTTGGTTTTCTCTAGTTTATTCTAAATGTGATGCTGATATGGCTTCCTTTAGTTTTTTTAATGGCTGCTATAACGACTTATCACACAGTGGTTTCCAACTACACAAATTAATTACATTACAGTGTTGCAGGTTAGACATTCAACGCAGATATGACTAGATTAAGATCAAGGTGTTAGAAAAAACTATGACACTTTCTGGAGGCACTAGGAAAGCACCTCTTTCCTTATCGTTCCCAGTTTCTAGACATCAGACACATTCTTTGGCTGGTGGCCTCCTTCCACTATCTTCAAATCCAGCAACATCTCATTTCTCTGCCCTTCTTCTATCACCACATTTCCTGCTGTTAACAGCCTGAAAAGCTTCTCTGTTTTTAACCACTCCTGTAAAGAGATTGGAACCCCCTAGATATTCTAAGATGACCTCCCTTGCTCAGGGTCCTTAATCTTAATCACATTACACATCAGCAAAGTATCTTTTGCAAAATAAAGTAGTATATTCACAAATTCTGGGGGTAATTAAACAAATTTGGAGGACATAACTTTGGCTACCACATGGCTATTTCATGATTTATCAGATTCAGACACCATGTCCTGATCACCTGCTAGTACAGATGAAGATCTAGCTCATTTGCACTCCTCTACTCCGATCTCCACCTCCCAAGTTTAGACATTTGTATTACTTTAGTTCTTCCATTAGCCACCTGGCAACTTTAAACAGTGTATTTACAACTTCAGTTCTTTTTCTGTCAGCTTTAGAAAATTCCCTTTCATTACCCCCTATGTGAGATGGGTTTCACTCCTGTTCCTTCTACCATTCCCAACCCTTGTGTCAACTTAACCTTCACATACCCATTGTATGTATCATACTTGTCATTTTAAATATAAAATGTTATATATGATCATATTTTAATTCTCCTACATAAACATCTTGACTTCTCTGTATTATATATTTTATTTTGACTGACTGTAAATATCATTCATGCCAAATCCAAGTAATGTATGAGAGTCCCAGTTCCTTCTCTGTGGGGCCAATGTAAGTCCTTTGCCAATCAAAACAGAAGATTCTCGTTGTCTAGATCAGGGGTGTCAAACTCATTTTCACCAGGGGCCACATCAGCCTCGCAGTCGCCTTCAAAGGGCCGAATGTAATTTTAGGACTCTATAGATGTAACTACTCCTTAACAGTTAAGGAAGAACTCGGTGCTGCCGCCAGGTAGAAACAAGGTGCCAGGCCGGATAAAACACGGTGGAGGGCCGGATTCCGCCCTCGGGCCGTATGTTGCCACCTGAGGTCTAGGTTGTATTTTATCACACCAAGTGAATAAAATTACAATTACATAAAATGATATAAAATAATCTTGCATTTACGCAGGGATTGTTTTGCTCTGGAATTCAAGCCAATTCAGTTCACTTACTCTTCCTTCCTAGCCCCGCATACATGGTCTTTGGCATCCTTGAAGTTACATTACAGTTAGAAGTCTTACTGACATTTTATGCTTGAAAAAGCCACATTTTAATTTTAGAAGAGATCCTCTATTGTTCTCTAACTATAATTGCCTATACCTTCAGCTATTATTTTATGCGTGCAATGTTAAATGTTTTCTCCACATAATTTTTCTTCAAGCTATAAAGGTTCAAAATTTATTGTAGAAAAAGCAATATATAATACAAAAAAGGAAAACTACAAATACAAATTTCTACAATGTATACACAAGCTTCCTTCATATACATTCTCTAATTTTTCTAGATAGATTCATAATTAGAAGAGAGGCAAAAATACCTATTAAGAAAAACAGAGTAGATTATCAGAAAAGTCACTTTACTATATATCTGGACTTTTTCACTTGTTATCATTGCCTCGCATCATATTTCCTTATCTATATGGAACATATTTCACGTTCACTTTAATCATAGTTTCCATTTGTAAAAGGAGAGAGGCATAATTTAATTCTATTCCACATATTTTGAACAGTCCTGTTAAATATACACATATATAAAACAAGTGACTTTATGTGTGTTGGCATACTTGGACAATTACTCCTGAGAAATATGAGTTTTATATATGTGACATACAGGGTGGAGTAAAAGTAGGTTTATAGTTGTGAGTTTGCAAAGGACAGAGTTTATTCTTATATTAATATTTATTCATTATTGTACTGAAGTCATTCAAACAACTGTAAACCTACTTTTGCCCCACCCTGCATATACATACTTCTGAGAAATATGAGATATATATGTGTGTAAATTATATATATCTATATGCAAGTTCTCTAAAAATAAAAGACTTCTTATAACATATGTTTCACAACAACTCAATAAACTAAAAGCCATAATCAGAAAAACAGTTGTAAACTGTACCAATTCTCCATACATACCTGAGTTTTTGTGACATTGTCCATGGTATTCACAGTACTTGGCACTATATTAAATGTAAATTCATTCTGGGATAATTTCACTGGTGCTTGCAATACTATGGGGAAAGTAAGTAAACATATAAACTATAAATAGATATAAGCTCATAGATAATTCTTTATTTAGTTGTCAACATAAAACAATAAAATATATAATTATTTTCTATTTTTATATTCCTGGCAAAACAAAAACTTAAATTTTAAACATTTTTAGAATATCTTGGTTTATCACATCTACAAAATCCCAATTTTGTATTTTTAATGGTAAATAATTACAAGGAAAATTTAAAAACTACCCTTCAGACAAAAAATATAAAAATATGAGAAATATTGAGCTAAGAAAAAAGTAAACAAAGATCAAATGATCTCCACACTGGAGTTTGACCAATGCAGTACAGAAGTGAAAAGAAACATAGAAGAATTATGGGAATAAAGGAAATACATAGATTGCATATCATAACATTCATGCATGAGGAAAGAAAATAGCTATTCTATTAAAAGTTAAAATTGTTGCAATCTTTAAAAATATAATAGAGAAGACATTATTAGCTGCTGAAAAATCTTATCTTTAAAAAATTATTAAATTTATTGGGGTGACAATGGTTAATAAAATTATATAGGTTTCAAGTGTACAATTCTATTAATACATCATCTGTATATTGTATTGTGGGTCCACCACCCAAAGTCAAAACTTCTTCTGTCACCATATATTTGACCCCCTATTCCCTCACTGCTCCCGAAGTGTAAATGTTGGGTTTATGGACACCACTGGAATGATTCACATTACATACCAACAGCTTGAACATAACATGGCTGAATAAGTGGTACTGTATGTGGAGGTATAGGTGCATTTAACACGTGATATTCAGTGTACAGTTCTGAAGATTCGTAGAAATTAATTCGAACTTGAAAGCAAAATTCATACACTCTCACCTGACAAACAAAAATAAATTATATCTGTGACTTTTTTGCTATAAAAGTTGTGATAATAATTTTATTGTATATACATAAAATGTATGACTTGATTATTTGATATACATATATATAATGAAATAACACCACAATCAAACTAATTAGCATATCCATTACCTCACATAGTGACCTTCTTCTTATTTCTTATGATGAGAACACTTAGGATCTACCCTCTTAGCAAATTTCAAGTATAAAGCATAATATTGTTATCATAACTACCATACTACCCAGCAATCTTACTTCTGGGTATTCATCCTCAGGAAATGAAATCGGGATCTCAAAGAGATACCTGCATTATATTTATTACATCATTATTCACAATATATAGTCAAGATTTGAAAATAACCTAAATGTCCATGAAAAGACATGCAATGGAATATTTTTAAGCTTTAAAAATAGAACAATACCCTGCCATTTTCAACAACAAGGATGGACCTGAAGGACATTACGCCAAGTGAACTAAGTCAGATAGAGAAAGACAAATACCATATGACCTCACTTATATGTGGAATCTAATACAGTCAAACTCATGGAAGCTGAGAATAAAATGGTGGTTACCAGGGACTGTGGGGAGGGAGAAATGGGAAAATGCTGGTCAAGGGGTACAGACTTTCAGTTATTCAAGATGAATAACTTTTGGAAAGCTAATGAAACACTATGAATTTAGCAACACAGTAGTTTTAAAAAAGACAGTTTCAGCTCTGACCAGTGTGGCTCAGTTGGTTGGGCATCATCCCACAAAGCAAAGGTTGCAGGTTTGATTCCCGCTCAGGGCACATGCCTGGATTGCAGCTTCGGTCCCCAGTCTGGGCGCATATAGAAGCAACCGATCACTGTTTCTCACATCAATGTTTCTCTCCCTCTCTTTCTGCCTCCCTTCCCCTCTCTCTAAAAATAAATAAATAAAATCTTAAAGAGTTTCAAAAAGAAAATTATTTTGTAATATTGAACATGCATTTTTCAAAATAAGACTTGTTTTATTTTTAATGACTCCAAACTAAATCTTAAAAATAAATAAATTTTAGAAATTACTATTAATTTAAAATGGACCAAAGGCATAAATATAAAATCTAAACATATAAACTTTGTAATAAGAAAATATAGAGAAAAAATCTCTGTTATCCCTATTTAATATCAAAGATTTCTTAAATGCAATACCAAAAAATCAGCTATAAAACTATTATTAAATTGTAATTTGATAAAATAAAGAACATCTGGTCTCTTAAAGATGTTAAGAAAATAAAATTATAAGCCAAACACACATTTTTGACCAAGAAATCCAATTTGTATCCAAAATATATAAAGAACACACAAAATCAATGAAAACCAAAGTACCTAATGAAAAACTAGGTGAAAGATAATTCATAAAAGACAATTCATAACAGAATATATACATATATTACTGCATGAAAAGATGGTTAACAACATCAGGCATTAAGGAAATGCAAATTGAAATCAAAGAGATAACGCTTCACACTTATCACAATGGCTTAAACAAAAATGACACATTGCTGGACATTCGGTCTGTCCAAAACATACATGGAGACATTTTGCCCACAATAAAAGGTCCTTGAAATTTGGTCCTGTCCAATACACCCATGCTTAGACAAAGTCCCTGGGTTCAAATAGCCCATAACATTTGTTTCTGTTTTTGGTTTACAGAATTAATACATAAAAATACTATCAGGTTTTACTGGTTCAATAACTGTGTGGTGGCCCTGGCTGGTATGGCTCAGTGGATTGAGCTGGGGCTGTGAACCAAAGGGTCATTGGTTCAATTCCCATTCAAAGCACATACCTGGGTTGTGGGCCAGGTTCCCAATAGGGGGCACGTCAGAGGCAACCACACATTGATGTTTCTGTCCCTCTCTTTCTCTCTCCCTCTCCCTCTTTAAAAGTAAATAAATAAAATCTTTTAAAAAAAGAATATGACATTAAAAAATAATTGCGTTGAAGATGTATTGCCAATAATACATTTTCTTGCTTTGGCAGCCTAGATTGTCATGCTGCATGGGGCTCAGTAGATGCCTCAAGGTTAAATTTCTTGAACAGGATTTATACAAACTAGGGGCCAAATGTCTGCTAATTAAGTGATATTACCAAGTACTGATAAAGATATGAGCACCTAATACATTTATGCATTGATGATGGAATGCAAAATTTTATAGTCATTTAACAAAACAGTTTTTGAGTTTCTTAGAAAATTAAATATGTACTTAACGTGAGGCCTAGAAGTTCCAATCCTAGCTACTTACCAGAAAGATATGAAAACTTATTCATACAAAAACCTGCATGCAAATGTTTATTCTCGCCTTATTAATAGTTTCCAAAACATGAAAACAAACCTAATTCCCCCCAAATAGTAAATGGATAACACACTTTGGTAAATCCATACAAGAATATTTTTTTTTAAGATGAAATGGAATGAACTAATGTTATATATAATACTATGGATGAATTTCAAATGAGTTATTCTAAGTAGGAGACACCACACTAAAAAGGCAACATACCTTATTATTTCATTTATAGAAGTGAAAAGGCAAAATTATACAAACAACATGAGGTCAGCGTCTGCCATGAACTGGAGGTGGGGGAGAGGCTGGCTTACGAAGAGGCACAAAAAAAATTTAGGGAAGGTGATCACACTGCTCTCTATATTGATTTTCATATTTGCTACAAAACTGTATAATTTGCCAATGCTCAAATAATGCAGAGAATTTTTACATCATCACCATTTCAAAAGTAAATGTAATGAAGTTAAAGCTATTCTTTAGCTTTATACATCTGAGTTTTATACATCTGGATTCAGAATCTAAATCAGACCAATAATATACACAGTCAGTCAGAATGAGTCATAGAAGGACAAATACTTAGAGTTTCATAACATCTTGACAACTATATAGTGCTAGCCCTCACTTTTGAATGAAGACTCTGTAATCCAGCCTTGATGAAAAACATGACAACTTTGCATCAAGGAGAAGAAACAGAGCCAATTATGATGTCTAGGGTCCATACCAAAATGAAGGGAGAGGGTAACATCAGCCAGATGGTGGACATCCAGTTCCAAATGTCCATCTCTCCACACAAGCATTGAAAGCAAGCAAAAGCTGTGAGGACCAACTTTGTTAGAACTCTGGAAAATAGTCAAAGCTTTTGAACAACCAAGTGAACACTAAATCAAGAAGAAAACAACTTAAAAATAGTAAAAACAAAACAAAAAATAGTAAAAAAGTGATCTCGGAAGTAGCTTTCTGAGGTAGTGTGTGGGTTAGTTTGGTCTTTGTCAGCTTCCACCATGGCGTACCGTGGCCAGGGCCAAGAAGTGCAGAAGATGATCGTGCAGCCCATCAACCTCATCTTCAGATACTTGCAAAATGGATCTCGGATTCAAGTGTGGCTTTATGAGCAAGTGCATATGAGGATAGAGGGCTGTATCATTGGTTTTGACAAGTATATTCACCTCGTATTTGTTGATGCAGAAGAAATTTTTTTCTAAAACAAAGTCAAGAAAACAACTGGGTGCAATCATGCTAAAAGGAGATAATATTACTCTTCTCCAAAGTGTCTCCAACTAGAAATGACTCATGAAGTGAGAAATGGTTGAGAAGGCAGGACAGTTTGTGTTTTCTAGGTGTCCTTTGATTAAAATATAGCTCTTAAACATTTACTCATATGGCTTTGATTACCCTTAATATTTAATATTATCTTATTCTTTAAGCTTTTTATTTAATATGGACTCATGTTTTAAAGTCAAGTACTATATTAAAGTATGTTTCCCAAACCATCACCCTCATGTGACAGGAGATGAGTTCCCTATGGAAGAAGCTGAGGGAGAGGAAGGAGGAAGTCAATGAAAACAAAGACACTGAGCGGCCAGGGTTATGGAAGGACCCCCATATGGGTACTGAAATCACTCCAAAAATGAGAGGAGTGGGGTGAAGGATACAAAATGAGCCTGGCTGGCAGCAATGTCCAGAGATTTACTCTGAGGCAGGCGAAGTGGTAAACTCACATACGCTACAAACTTCAAAGAAGCAGCCATGTTTAACAGATAAAGACCATCTAGAAAAACCAACTCAGGGAGCCAAGCTTCCAGAAAGGATAACGTCTACAGTCACACCCACATCCACAGGAAAAGATATGTACAAAGGCTATATAGAGATAGCCATGTCCATTATATAAAGAAACCATGGAGGGGAAAGAAGACCTAAAACACATGGATTTATGTAAGTATAGGGAGCCTAGAAGGCAGAGGGGAGGGGAAAGAAAGCCAGGTGTGAGGGAGCCCAGAATCAGTAAGGAAGAGAATCTAGTCACAGAGGGCTCCACTTTGGGGACGAATGAGATAAAGAGTAAACACTATAGATTAACTCCTGATAGTGAGTGAGTATTGAATCTTGACTGTCACCGAGTGCAATGCTGGGTCCCAAAGCAGGGATGACAGCAAGGAAGACCGAAGCGATGGGAGAGGTTTAACACAGAGCATGACTGTGGGCGTCACTTCAGAATGTCTGCTGTTGTTGTTGATGCTGATGATGCTGGTAATGATAATTGGATGCACTGATCTCAGCTCCTAACTGTCTCCATTATCTTAAGTATGAGGTCATTTCTCTCCAGAAACACATATATTTTCTAAAACACTGTGTGCTGAATTCACAGAGCTCAGAGTCAGCCCCTGCCTTCTCTAACTGCCTATTGTGCGTGCGTGGGAAGTCATACTGCCCTTGCCTTCTTCTTAACTCACATCTTCACAGACAGGTCACATAAAATATGTTTTTACCTAAGGTAGCCCTGTAATTACTCAGAATGCAAAATTGAGAGGTTCCATGATTTCTTCACCCATATAAGTCTTATCCCCTCGGTAAAATTGTAAAATATAAAACATCTGTTACACAGCAACTCAGTGGCACATAGGAAAAGAGATGAGTTCTATCACTGTGAACCCACTGCGGTACCTAATGAAGAGGGGAAAGCTGAAAAGTTTCGCAGTGCATGCTGTTCTTAGTGCCTCTGTAGAAGTTGTCTTTCAAACACAAGGATGCCTCAAGTAGAAAATCGCATTCTGATGAAGAAAAGATTTCAGTCCCCTGGCCAGTGCTGGTAGACAAAAATGCTTAGGACTACAAAAGGGGCAAGTGGCATTCCAATGTCCTCTATTTGAATCTTTGAGGCATCTTTCATAGCTTCCTGTAAGACTGACTGGAAATCTAGAGTAACCGCTGTGAAATGTTTACCCAAAGACTGAATATCCTTAAAGAGCAGAAAAAGGTGGGTGAAAAGAGAAAGAGTGAACAAATCTCTGTCATTTTGAAAAGCTTCAGAGAAAATAGAGAGCAGCAGAGATGAGACCTGCAGAGACCTGGAGGGCCACTCAGCCACGCAGGTTACCCACTCTGTGCCACAGGGCAGAACCCGGGCCACTGTGGCAGGAAAAGTAAGGGTAAAATAGGGAAAAGTATAATATGCCAGTACTTTCAAATACGACTTTATACAGTGATGGAAATGTTCTGCATGTCCAGTAGCCATATGTGAATACTGAGAACTTGAAATGTGGCAGTTTTGACTGAGGAAATAAAATTTTCATTTTATTAAATTTTGAATAATTAAAGACTTGACTGCAATATCCACATGTGGCTAGTGACTATCCCATAGGGCAGCATGACACTAGATACTGGCGCAGAAGACACTGAGTGGCCCACAGGAAAAGAGGGGCTTCAGTGACTGAGTGTAAACGAACCAGACTAGAGGATATCAAATGCAACTACAATCGCCCACCAGCACTTCTGACTGTTACACCCAAACCCGGTGCACCATAGGCAAGACGGGTTACAGCTGGAAATACATCCAGCCCCTATTGTTGATTTCACATTTTCCGGCTCCACAGGTCAACTAGGAGAGGGCCCACTGGCTACTTACATCTACACATGCAGACACACACAAACCCAGGGAACTTGCCGCTAGCTGTAAATATAGCGAAGCACATTTGAAATGACTAGAAACCACATAATCAGCCTGCCTCATAGCACATATCTCACAGGGCGTGCTGTCTCCTCAGGGCTTCTTATGTTCTCATTGTGGGACTGAATTACACTCCAATACACTAAGTCAGTCTCCCTTTAAAATGCCCAGTAAATACAGAACAATTCAAACTCTTAAGCAATGCATAGCACTTCAGAGAACTGGAAGTAGATTTACATATTTTAATTTTATAATCAATGTTTAGAATCCACAATCTAAACATTAAGAAATAGATTTACAAATTTTTAGTTGTTGACAGCATTAAACAGTAAATTGGACTCCAAAAATGAAAATTTTACCAAATTGCATGTGTTTCTTTCCAAAAAGTCCTGTAACAATTAAATTGGGTTATATATTTTTTCTAATTTTTTGTTACTCTTGTTAAAAGATAACCTTGAAAACGGTATATAGCACCATTGTGTGATAATATAAAATACGGATTTATTAAGAAAAGATATAACTTGATCTTGACATACTTAAAAACCTACAGACTAAAATTACTAGACAAAGTTATTAGTTTGTTTCCCTTATTGAAAAAAGGGTGTGTGTGTGTGTGCATATGCGCGCGCACGTGCATAACTCTGCAAGGGCAAGATGTAGATACTGGGCGAGAGAAGGACGTGCCTTTAATGCTTCAAAACACTATCTTGTCACAAAAGGTTCATTTTCTTTTTAGTTTCGAGTTTTTGTTTCTTTATCAAAATTATAAGAGTATGTATATGAAAAAATAAAAGAAAAATAATCCTATAAAGCATATATTGAAAATCAGCATTCCCCTCCCTCTATCACTGTATAATCACATACACACACACACACACATTCACCCACAAATACACAAGTCCAGATGCAATCATTTTCACCTCAATTAGTTATTTTATATTTACCTCAATTTAGCTAAATAACCTATATAGAGTATAATAAAACGAGCCTCAATAAATTTAAATTTGGTTAAATAATACTAAGTTTACTCTCCAATCACAATTAAATTATATTAGAAATCAATAAAAGAAGGAAATTTGGTAAATTAACCAATGGGTGGAAATTAAACAACACATCCTAAATAACTAATGGGTCAAAAAAGTACATAAGAAATTGTAAAACACTATGATGAATGAAAATGAAAATACAACATCACAAAACTTTGTGGATGTGGATAAAGCAATGCTTAATGAGAAATGTTTAACTGTAAAACCTATATAAAAAATAATAAAGATATCATATCAACCTTATACCTTAAAAAAAAGGAAAAAGACCACTTAACCCAAAGTAAGCATAAGGAAAGAAATAATAAAGTGTAAATTAATGAAATAAGGAATCAAAAACAGTGTAGAAAATCAATAATACTAAAAGTTGAATCTTACAAATATCAACAAAATTGACAAACCTTTAGATAAGCTGACCAAGATGAAGAGAATTGACTGAATTTAATAAAACAAGAAATGAAAGAAAAGACATTATTACCTACATTACAGAAATAAAAATAATAATGTCATGAATAACACATGCCAAAAAATTAGATGATTTAAATAAAATTTCTCAATAAGAAATTTTGACCATCTTCATCTATGAAGTAGGTGATGGTGGTCAAAAAAGGTATAAACTTCCAGGTATAAGAGAAATAAGTCTTGGCGATGTAATGTACAGCATGGTGAGTATACTTAAAGATACTGTATTATTTACTTTGAAGTCATTAAAAGAGTAAATCTTAAAAGTCCTCATCACAAGAAAAATACCTGTAACTACGTGTAGTGTAAGATGTTAGCTAAACCTATAGTGGTCATTTTGCAATATGTACATATATCTAAACATTGTTTTATAACTAAAACTAATGTAGTACTATTTGCTGGTTCTATCTCAATTAAAAAGAGAGAGAGAGAAATAGGTAAACTGGCCTAGAAGTATAAGAGAAACCTATTGAGATATAGGTGGGGGAGGGGAGCAAGGGGAGAGTAGGGGAGAGCTATTGGCCTTAGTTATCTCAAGTGAAGGCAGAAAAGTGATTCCAGCAAAATAGAAATCTACCAGGAGAGAAAACGCAAACGCTAAAGCAGGGCTGCCGAACTCATTTTCACCGGGGGCCACAGCAGCCTCGCAGTTGCCTTCAAACGGCCGAAATATTTTCATAACTGTATAAATGTAACTACTCCTTAACTGTTAAGGTTTTGAAATTACATTCGGCCCTTTGAAGGCAACCGCAAGGCTGATGTGACCCCCCGTGAAAATGAGTTTGACACCCCTGCTCTAAAGGAACATTGGGCAACTTCAGAATGAACAATAGGAAATTAAACCAACATTCAACAGGTTCCATCCAAAGTGGGGCATAAAATAGGAGAAACTCATGTGAAATCTATATGAAACCTAACAAATGATACTGACAAAGAATTGAGGAATGAGAAACAAGGGAAACCCTCCTTTTGTGCCAGATGCTATAGATTTTTACAAAGAGAAATATATGCCAAAAAATTGTTTTAAAGTCGGCCCATGATTTGACCTGACACTGAAAAGCTATTTATGTTTAAGAATTGGGACAGTACATACTTTGTATTAGGTAGTGTAAATCGTGCCGCCTCCAATGACACGATTTAATTATTTGAGGTGTTTTGTACAGATTATTATCTGTTTTACACAAGACAATGTTTTCCAAGTCTACAAATCCCTGTAAAAATGTCATCTTTTTCTTTCTTTTCATTGTATTATGGGATTTTATTTTGTTTCTACAAATACCCTGGTAAATATAATTAAAGGCCTAAGAATCTACAAATTATTCCCCCAAATAAACTTAATCCCAGAAGAAACAAATTGTGACTGCAAATTTCTTTCTGTGCATGTAGAAAATGGAACATAGATTATACAAATATGGTAATTGACATTTTGATGATTACAAATTTATGAAGCTGAAAATTTTGAACACTAATGACTAGGAGGAAAATAAAAAACCCAAAGAATAACTATGAAAATCCTATGTCCAGAGGCTAAAGGAATATATAGTATTCTTCATTATGTTTGGATTCCTAACATGATACTATGAAGGCCCAAGAGGCCAGGAGGCTGAGGACCTAACACTGTATTGGCCAAGCTCTGTAGCTCGCCAGCAGCTAGCCTTGAGAAGGCACAAAAAAAGGGAAAATGCCGATAGTCTCAATGCTTGTCGTATTGAACTCATGTGAAAATAGTGATATTGGATATGAGGGCACTTTACAGACTCTAAGTCCTATATAATTATAAAGGGATTGTTATTTAAAAAGCAGTAGAAAATAAATAGATCTATAACAACCAAATAGATTGAATTAGTAACTTAAACAATATGACACAAAAAAGCGCAGGACAAAATGACTGCGATGTTGAAATACATCATTAATTTAAAGAAAAATTAATATAGCCCTCCACAAATTATTTCAAAAATAAGAAAGAAAAAAAAAACATTTCTCAACTCATTCTAAGAAGCCACTATTACCCTGATGTCAAAACCAAAGATAACTTAAGGAAACGAAAGTATAGAGCAGTTTTCCTTATGAATATAGATGCAAAATCCTTCAACAAAATACTAGAAAACTGAGTCCAGAAATGTATACAAAGGATTACATTCCATGATCAAATGGCATTTATCCCAGGAATGCAAGCTTGATTTAACATACACAAATCAATCCATATAAGGCAACATATTAATAGAATAAATGGCAAAATCATGTGACCATTAAAATTGATGTGTAAAATCCAATAGTCTTTCATGATCAAAATACTCAACTAGAAAAAGAGAGTTTCCTCAACCTAATAAAGGAAATCTACAGAAAAAAAACCAACATTGCTAACATCAAATTTAAGGGTAAAAGATGGACACTTTCCTCCTAAAATAAGGAAAAAGATAATATATAATATATTTGGTCTCACTACTTCCACTCAATTTTCTACTGGAGTTTCTAAAAATCATGCTGTAGAAATTAAAGAGTATCCAAATTGGTATATGGCACGTTCTTTTATTTTTTTAAGATTTTATTTATTTACTTTTAGAGAGAAGGGAAGGGAGGGAGAAAGAGAGGGAGAGAAACATCAATGCGGAAGAGAAACATGGACTGGTTGCCTCTTGCACATCGCGAACCAGGCATGTGCCCCAGCCCAGAACCGAACCTGTGACCATTCATTCACCTTTTGGGACAATACCCAACCCTCTGAACGATGCCGGCCAGGGTGGAATATTCTTGTATATAGGAAATTGTAGGGAATCTACTAACAAACTATTAGGACTAATGAATAAGTTCAACATTTTTGCACAATACTAGATCCATGTTTAAAATTGACTGTTTTTCTATACAAAAGTTTTCTTTCACATGAACAATTTGAAAGTAAGGAAAACAATTCCATTTACAATAGCATTAAAAGTAATCATTTACAAGAAAGTTAATAAAGAAATGGGAAATGTATACGCTGAAAACTATAAAACGTTGTTGAAAGGAATTAAAGGAGACCTAAATAAATGAAAAAACATCCTATATTCACGGATTAGAAGAAGACTTAATGTTGTTGAGATGGCAGTACTCCTCAAATAGATCTATAGAGGTGCTTTACTACTCATATCAAATTCCCTTCTTATTTTTTGAGGTAATTGACAAGGTAATCCTCAAATTCATGTGGAAATGCATGGGGCACAAATTAGCCAAAAATATTATTGAAGGAGAATAAAACTGATGAACTCACATTTTCCAATTTCGAAAATTACTACAAAGCTATATTAATGAAGACACTGTGTTATTAGAATAAGGACATATGGATCTGTGGAAAAGAATTGAAAGTCCAGAGACAAACTGTTACATCTCTCTTTACTTGAGTTTAGACAAGTGTGCCAAGAGAATTTAAAGAGAACTAATCTTTTCAATAAACAGTCCTGGGAGAAGAGGCTGTCACTTGCAAAAGAATAAAGGTGGCTATTTACCTCACATCACACTCAAAAACAATTCAAAATGGATCATAGGCTAAAGGTAAGAGCTAACGCTATAAAACTCTTAGAAGCAAACATAGAAATCTTCATGATTTGGGTTAGGTAATAGGTTCTTAGATGTAAAACCAAAAAGTACCGGTGACAAAAGAAAAATAGAGTACTGGACTTTTGTCATATGTCTTTTATATTGGCAAACGATAATACCCAGAGTAAAGAAGAAAATGTGAAGGAAAGGCATCACGTGGCCACAATACGATAAAAGCTTCTACTACAACCCCAAGGTCAAGAATAATGCATGATATCTGGTAGATGCCTAATACTTTTGAATGTTGACTATTGATAGATTGATAAAAGTTTTCTGGTGGTAATTTGGATATATTGATATGTACCAATAACGAAAATGCACATCCCTTTTCTTCATCAATTCCAACTTTAAGTATCCAAAAGAAACAACAGAACAAGTTCTCATAAGTGAATGTACAGGTTTATTCACTGTGATTTAATGCATTCATTGAATAGATACTTATTAAACTGCTTAATGTGTTCTAAAAAATATACTAATGCTACAAATATATTGCTGAACTAGATCTCATGTTTTTCCTGCTTTGAAAACTATGATTGGTGGTATATAGGTATTTAACGAGATTTAAAAATTTACATAAATTCAGGATTAAAATTCGTGTTTAAGTTAGTACTAGAGAGATATTTCCCAACATGGGCTTAAAATACTATATTGCTTCACAGAAAATCAGGAATAAGGTAAGCCAAAAATATTTTGACCTTGTTCTGAAAATTCTACATAATATATTATTAAAATAGGTAAAATTTGTAATTATTTTTTAAAGATTTTATTTATTTACTTTTTAGAGAGGGGAAGGAAGAGAGAAAGAGAGGGAGAGAAACATTAAATGTGTGGTTGCCTCTCACGTGCCCCCTACTGGGGGGACCTGGCCTGCAGTCCAGGCATGCACCCTGACTGGGAATTGAACCAGTGACCCCTTGGTTCACAGGCCGGTGCTCAATCCACTGAGCCACACCAGCCAGGGCAAATATGTAATTATTAAATAGAACAGATAAACAATAATATTTGTAGCCTATAAAAGTATTCTTGAAAAATCTAAAACAAATTGAAGGATAATTAAAAGTAAAGTTTAAAGTAAAATAAGCAGTCTTATACCACATCAATATCATTTATTTTTAATATATAAGAACATAAAAATACATAAAACCTGAACTTTGCTGAGGATCATAAAATGCTTTCATAAAATAAGAGGCATATCTTATTTCTGAGTAGGAAACTCAGTTTTATATAAAAATCACTTCTCTCCAAATTTTATATTAATTTAAGGCAACACAAATCAAAATATACATAGAACTTTTAGCCATAAACTTGAGAATTGATTCCAAATTTATCAGGAAAAATAAAACAAAAAAAATGGCCAATAATATCCTTGGAATCAAAAAACAGAGGCTACTTATCTTACCAGAGAGTTAACGGAATTTTAATAGTATCAACAGGGCCAAATCATTAGCAAATAAATCATTACTGTTGTAAGGTAGTTTGTTATACAAAAAGAATCAGAGAAATGCAATGTAAAATGCATCTTTCATGTATCAGATTGGCTGAACTTTATGTATGCATACATATATCATTGATACGATCTCGTTGTACAAGGAAAGAAGACAATGAACAACATTTTTACACTGTTACTGGTGGATAATATACCTGGCGTAACCTTTCTGGAAGCAACTTGACAATACATACCAATAGCCTAAGATACATGCATTGAGTTTGACCCAAGTATTCCACTTCTACAAAGGTATAATGAAAACACAACGTGAAAGCAAACTTTTGTCTACAAGGATGTTTGTTACCGTATCATTTAGAAAAACAAAAAATGCAATAATCTTAAGTGTTCAGTAAGAAGGATGACTTAGTTAAGTAACTATACATAGTATAGCCATAAAATACAATATTCATCCCTAAAAGAAGAAACTGTGTTTAGAATACTTAATGACACAAAAAGCAATTCATAACATTTTAATTGATAAATATAATAAAAATGTAGGTTGAAATTAGTTCATAAAGTAGTATTTCATTACAATTATAGCTGTAGAAATATAGGTATACAAATAGAGAGAGGGAGTGGGAAAAACAGACATACCCCAAAATATAACCAGGGGTCATAGTAAAGTATTATAATTTATTTGTTTATATGTTCTGCCTGCTTTTCTAAACTTTCTATTTAACTTTAGCTATAAACTTTAACAATCAGGAAGAGAATATCATTGATATGCAAGATGATAGTACAAGTTGCTGCAGACAAAACTTGCGATTGGTTAGGGCACATGAGAGTTGAGAAGGCTTTGAAAGATACTAGAATACTACAAAAATTAAAAAGAAACATCCTCTGAACCTCTTCAAATAATTATGCTTTTTGTCTAAATTAGAAAAATTAGGGACTGTATTATTCAACAAATAATTGTACTACCTTAATGGTATTTCATGAACTTTAAAATCCTTGCTGAAATGGTTAAAAGAAAATCTAAATAATATTTGTATTCTGAAAGCCTAAATTAAGCCCAAAATATCCATAAGATGATTTTCTTTTTGGGGGATAAAAATTATTTACTTTTTAAAATTTAAATGCATGTCATTTTATATACAGAAATCATTATCTTAAGTATTACTCTTTAAGATGTAAATTTTTTGATATACTTATGGATAGACCAGTTTATATAAAGATAATAGGTTGACTTAAAAAAGAGACATTAAGAAATTATTTGGTTGAAAAATGTCATGAGATGATTTTCAAAACAGCAAAACTGTTCTCTCTCTTCTTGAAAACTTGCTAAACAGTTTCTATCTAAATATCACTGTTCATTAGCGTAAATGAATAATTACACCAAACCTATGGTAATTGAATATAGTATAGTATACATCTTAGTGCACTTAATGTGTGAGAGATATGAAGATTTTCATTTTCTTTAATGTCAGAAAAGTAGCCTTTGCTACCTCACCCTCTGTGCCTGTCTAAACTCTGTAGACAGCATCATTCCATGTGAATCACACATACACAAAGCCCACAAAGCAGAGCCCCACTAATGTATCGTACTTAGGAAGACAAAATTATCCTTAGCATTTTCTTAAGTCTAAAATTGTCCTCAAAGTTTCTTTACTTTTTCTTTCTGAAAGCTAAATAAAGCTATTATTATTCCTAAAGGAAAATTTCAATCTCAGTAAACTATGTAGTTTAGTATCATTATTAATAAATGGACTATTAAAGATAGCACTTAGCATTCAATATCTTCTTATCGTGTTATTAATTATTTTCACTTAGTTCATTCGGTACTATACCTATTGGGCAAGAGGCATCGTGCTAGTTATGTTGGAATACAAAACGAAGTGTTTTGACATAGTCTTAGATTCTGATTGCCATATAGAAGTTTGATCCTTGTTTGGGAAGATGTAGCACCATGCCTTAACTATCATGGGTAGAGAGAAGCTCTCTCCTTGGCACTTCTGTTGCAGAACCTCAGAGGCAAGAAAATATCACACATTTCCCCTGAAATTTTGCCATTGCTACCCTTTCCCCCTGCGCACATTCCAGGAAAGGTGTTTTCTGTGATAATTTGTTTGTTTACTATTGATGTTCTGGTTTTTAAATCACTAAATGCAAGGACCACTGTAAAAGGAGCCAGTATCATAGCAACCCCTCCTAAGTCTTCATAGCACATTTATAGTCATTTCAGGTAGTGGATTCCAAGACCATTAAGCATACCCCATTTAAATATAAGTATAAAGTACATACTGGCTCAAATAAAAGTGATTTTGGGGTTAGCCTCAACTTCCCTCTCCTTCATACATGTCATCTCTTGAGTTTTCTAGCCAGCATGACTGGGAAAACAAGACCATGGGTTCCCTGGCTGTGCCCTGTGCGCTGCTTGAGATACTCCACAAGCATGAGCCAGACACCTCTGGCAATCATTTTACTGAATTAAAGGGACCGAAGCATGCTCGCAAGCGAGAAAAAGACCTACTACAAAAAGAGTTTAGGTGATCTTTGATAGCTCCTTGATTACCACTATCTGTAATTCCACCACTCCCCAGTAATTTTAGTAATTGAAAGTTGAACTTACTTCATCAGGAGAAAATGCTATGCCACATTGCATAGATTTCTTTCCCTCCAACTCTATACAATACAGCTTAGGACGTTCAGGGTCTGTGTAGTTCCCTGAAAGGCAGAAAAAAGTACATGTAAGAGAAGCCAGATACATAGCTATAACACCATTGATAAATGTGGAAATCAAACACTAAGAAACCCCATCAATGTGTCCTTAGCAATCAAAAAAGCAGTTGCTAAAATATCTGTGCAGGGTCATGTAAGGTTGCTAGCTTAAAGAATTGCTCTGAATACCAAAATTCTAATCAGCAAAACTAATATCCAAACATGGACCAAACATACACTGAATCAGCAAAAAATATCACAGTCTTATTCAGATGAATGTAGAAAGGAGCAAAGGCCAAGTTTACGTAACTGACTGAATCTGCGGTCTGAGAAAGTTGGGAGATACCCTTTTCAGCGAAGATGGAACAGGGAAGACTCAGGCCTCCTGTGATGCCTTACACTCGGTGCATAAAAAATAGAAATGCAATTTCATACAAGAAAAGTTTCTGACAAAATGGAATCGCTCCATATAAAAAAGCACTGTGTGAAGATACAGAAACAATGCCCAATGGTAATGCAAACTTCAGATTCGAAAACTATAACCCCTTAAAATAACTTCTAAAACCATTTCCTGAAAGATCAAATGTTAGAGTAGAACGTCTTTGCTCATCTAAACAAGCTCCAGAGTCCTTTTCTCTCCCTAAAGTTTTCAGATTATGCGAAGGAATGGTAACAATTTCAATTATCCCTGTCCAGAAATGAACTTCAATAACTCATTCCACCCTCCTTCATCCTATTCAATTTCACTCACCTTGATATATAATGTAAAAACCATTAAATAAATGAACAAAGAACCCATCCAGTTTGTGTAATACAAACATTGTCAGTGCTGTGGGAAAAGATGCAGATGTTACACAGCAAAGAATATCCACGCAGAGTGGATGTATGTCTAGAACATACAAGACATAACAACAATGGATAAATAATATTCATAAATACAATTGGAGTATATGTAAACATATAGTTGATGAAATGCAACAATGCAAGATAGCTTCAACAAATATTTCTCGAGTGCCCACAGCATGCAAAACACTATACTGGACAACTCTAACAGAAAACAAGAAGTGTAAATGCAGTGCTTAATCCCATGGAGCTCACAGCACACTAGGGGGGACAAATGGGTGCCCAGCCCTTTTTGATACGAGGCGGACATTGGTTAGTTCTATAATAAAACTTACACAATGTCTTAAGGGAGAAAAGATTTTTAAAATAATTTCACACAACTGGATGGAGGGTAGAGAATGGTACTAACAACCTATAAGACACAGGAGGTTGAAGCTAACTTATTATCAAAGGCAGAATCTCAGGCAGCAGGGACAGCAGAAGAGGAAACACCCTGGAAGGGAAGCCCAGTGCCATCGGGAGAAAACACAGAAGAGAATGTGGCAGCGGGACAGGGGGCTGGAAAGACAAAGCGATGTCATAGCCAAATGCATCTCCACCTTTCGTCTCCTGTAAGTCACTCTGCAAAGTGAACCTGAAGCTATCATGTCAGAAACCAAGTATAATTTGCCAACAAAGGGCATTTATGTGTTCAAAAATTGATAATAATCAGATATATTTTCAGGGCATTTTAAGTATAAACTTTACTGGACATTGTTAATTATTAAGATCAGTTTCTATACTTCTCAGGCCAAGTCAGCAGCAAAGCTTTTTAAGCAGAGGTGTGATAAGATCTCTGCTTTAAGGAGACCACTCTGGAATAAGGCTGAGGAGAAAGGCCTGGAGGCAGAGAAAGCATTTGAAAAGATGATGCAGTAGCCTAGAGGGGAGGTTTGAGCTAGAGCTAAGGCAGAATCACAGAAAGAAAGGCACTTTGCAGACAGAATAGCCCCACTGAATAACCCAGGAAGAGTCTGATCTATTGAACAAGGTGCATAAAAGTATGTGGGCCAGTCCGTCAGAGTGAAGTGTTAAAACTATAAAAGTTTCAACATCTGGATTTTTTGGAAAAATGAACATAGATGGCATATTTATTCCCAACTGCCTACTGTTATTATTCCTGGGCTATTCCACAGTCTCCTCAAACACAGGATGTTCACCTGACCCTGCTCCTCCTGCGTTACATCAGCTGTGAAGTGTACCTCTAGTCACGCACCTCTTAGAATCAAAAACCGGGAGTGATTCGACACTTCCTCCTCTTCCCTAATACCCATGTCCACATGGTAACCAAGTCAGAGCCTTTCTCCCTCTTCGCAAAAGGCAAACTAGTAAAGTGTGAGCCTCATCGCACCATTGCATGGATATACATCCTCTAATGGTTCTGCCTAACATCTCGACCCTTTGTAACCTCAGTCTCACTTACCCCTCCAGTCCTGACTCCCTATACTCCAGATATCCTGAACTACTTCCATGCTGGCTCATCTTTAGGCTTTTACTTGCATTCCTCCTGTATCCCCTTTTCTTGTGTATCTCCTCCTCATTCTTCAAGACTCAAATTATGCATCAAATTTTCCAAAATATCTTCTTTCCTTATTGTTGATTCTTGGCTAGTTCTCCCTGGTATATGCTCCCTTAGCACCATGCACTGACTTGTCTTACAGTATCTACCATGTTATACGGCAATAATAGCATTCTTTATCCTCCTCACCTACTGTTATAGGTGGTCTCCATTTGTCACCTAGATCCAATAGCCATCTTTCTCTGCTCTGTTCTACTCTGGCCTGACCTGTACAGGCCGATTCAGCTAGGCCCCCTTGCACCTCTGCCTCTGCTTTGGTTCAACCACAGGGAGACACCAGCAGGGTATGAATGGGTAAGAGGTGTTTATGCCCTCATGTCTTCACTGCTTTGGCTACAGTTCTGGCAATGGCTTCATTTCTTTAGAACAATAGCTCTTTAAGTGGGCCCATCTTTCATAGTTTCGCCACTCATAGGGCTCCAGTGACATCTTGCTTCCTCTTGCTCCTTCAGGCCCAAATATAATAGCAGCTTCCATCCCTAGTTGGTTTCTTTCAACAGCTCCCACCTCCACAGATAATCCCTTCAGTAAACCCTCATTATTTAAACCCTTTTAGTGAATCATCTGTCTACTATTGAGACCCTGACTAATAAACTTACTGTTCATTTCTTGAGAAAATGTAAGATATATCATTATATTTATAGACTCAAAGTGTAGTATCAAGCCTATAATTGGTATTCAACAAATACTTATTGAAGAAGAAATGACTAAACCAATGCTGAGCAAACTTTTTAATAAGGGTCCAGATAGTAAATATTTGGGGTTTTGCAAACCACATGGTTTCTGTCACAACTATTCAATTCTACAATTATAGCAGGCATGCAGCCATAAACAAAACACAAATAAATGTGTCTGTATTCTAATAAAACTTATTTATAAACGCAGGTGTCAGGCCAAATTTGGCCCACAGGTCTTAATATGCGAAACCCTGGAAGTAAACAAATGAGATGCACTTATAAAAGTGCATATTTTTTACAACTTAATTTAAAAAGGGAGCCCTAGTGCACTGTTGGTGTGAACGCAGACTGGTGCAGCCACTGTGGAAAACAGTGTGGAATTTCCTAAAAAAAACTAAAAATGGAACTGCCTTATGACCCAGCAATTCCACTGCTGGGATTATACCCTAACAATCCTGAAACAGCAATTCAAAAGAACCTATGGACCCCAATGTTCGTAGCAGCACAATTTACAATAGCCAAGTGCTGGAAACAGCCTAAGTGCCCATCAATAAATGAGTGGATCAAAAAACAGTGGTACATGTACACAATGGAATACTACACAGCAGAAAAGAAAGGAGTTCCTGTCCTTCATGACAACATGGACGGAACCAGAGAGCATTATGCTAAGTGAAGTAAGCCAGGTGGTGAAAGACAAATACCATATGATCTCACCTATAAGTGGAACCTAATCAACAAAACAAGCAAGCGAGCAAAATATAACCAGAGACATTGAAATAAAGAACAAACCAACAGTAACCAGAGGGGAGGGTAGAGGGAGATAATGGGGGAAAGAAGGGGAAAGATCATTAAGGAACATGTATAAAGGACCTGTGGACAAAGCCAAAGGGGAGTAGGATTGAGGTGAGAAGGAGGAGGTGGGTGGGGAGGGGGAGCATGGTGGGTGGAAAGTGGAGACAATCGTACTTGAACAACAATAAAAAAATATAAAAGAAAAAAAACATAAAACTACCAAATGCATGAATAAACATATAGAGAGCTTTCCAAGGACATTTATCTGAAATGCATGAGCAATTAAAATTAGAAATTAATAATTTTATTTTCATTTATAGTATATCCTTATGCATAACATACCTAACTTACTATATTAAATCAATTAACAAGTACAGTTATATGTCCTGCATTACCAAAGTGTTACGATATTAATATTGATGTATTTCTAGAAATATAATCATGATGGGTTATAGAGTATAAGAGAAACATGCATTGAATCATTAAAATAGTTAAGAATAATTGCCCTTGATTTACAATATTTTTTAACATTATACCTTTGAACAACTTAAAACTGTTTTACTTTTACAATAATATCATTGTAGTATAAAATTTATACCTGCTTCATTTTTAAAATTCATTGAAAAACGAGGACGGCCTTCTAGATTAAATTCCACTCTGACACGCGTTATAGTTTTGTTTTTGACTATAAATGGAATAACCTGGGTACCACCAATAAAGGTTCCACTGAAGAAAAATACGTTCTAAAAATTAAAAAAATAATGAAAAGTTGTGTAATAGTTTATGAGACTAATGTAAACTAAAAATTATACTGTAAGAGTAGATCTTAAAAAATTATAACTATGTTTGGTGACAGATGTTAACTAGACTTATTGTGGAAATCATTTAGCAACATATACAAATCAAATCATTATGCTGTACACCTGAAATGCACATAGTGTTATATGTCCATTCTACCTCAATAAAAATTATACTATGTTCATCAAAGACATTAATTAGAATACTCTATAAAAATCAGTGACATTTTCCTTCCTCCCCCCCACCTCCTGTATATAATCAGTTACCAAATACCATTAATTCTGCCTCCTTCATTCACTTCTTATCCTTACAGTAATTGTATGAAGTTAGTAATTTATTTCTTTTCATTTTGTTTCTAGATTCTGACTTCCAATTCTCTCCTCCAAAACTAAGTCACAGTGAAGCTTATTGAAAATCTGACCACGCTGCTTTGTGTCTTAAAATTTGATGATTCTCCTCCATCTACAGGGGAATGTCCAAGTTCATTAGCAGGGCTCACAAAGTTCACCATGATCTTCCCCACCTCACGTTCCAGCCTCACGTAGCTTCATTCTCACCCTATCACTTCGTACTTCAGCAAGCTCTGCGACTTGTCATCTCCAACCAATACCTGACATTCCACCTTTCTGTATCTTTATAAACGTGTCTCTGTCATGAAGGCCTTTTGTTAACTTGTAATTGCCTGATAAAATATTATGCATCCTTCAATCCCCAGTTAGATAAACCATAATTAATTACAACGCTCCATACTACTTCTATTCATTATATTTACTTACATTTTACCATCATAAAGTCCATTTATTTAGTGGACCTTAAGCCTAATTCATTTTGCGTCCCTAGCAACTGACACTTAGCTTAACTATATAAGGAATTGAATGTATCTTAACTTGACCTTATGTGTCAGGGTGTGCCTATGCCACAAAACTCTATAGAATCTGTTCTTCCGGTGGAGTTACTATATATACTCTACAGTTCCTTAGTAAAAGAAGACAAACAATCCAATTAAAAAATGGGCAAAGGACCTGAACAGACACTTCTCCAAGAAGGACATACAGAGGGCCCAGAGACACATGAAAGGATGCTCAGCATCACTAGCCATCAGAGAGATGCAAATTAAAACCACAATGAGATACCACTTCATACCAGTCAGCATGGCCGACAGAAACAAATCAACAAACAAGAAAGACAATGGGGTGAGGGAGGATTGAATGTGGAAGTAGGGGGGTGGGTAGAGCAGGGTAGAGTAATGGTGGAAAAATGGGGACAACTGTAATTGAACAACAATAAAAATAATTTTAAAAAGAATTACATATAACATTAAAAGAGAAAGAGGCAACGGTACCCTAATGTTAAGGAGAATAATTAAGGTCAACTGGCCACTGGTTTCACTCAAAACGTCACCCCAGTTGTACAGGTGAAATCTGTAAAATCCAAATCGGGTAATGAAAGTTTGATGCTTTGTATATGCAAAAAATGCTTCCTCTTCTCCCATTCTGGCCTTGTCCATTTGCTCATTTGGATAAAATCTCCTAATTGTTACTAAGACTCCCAGTCAGTGCCACACACATGTGAAATGTATTGCTGACACCACCTGGTGATACTAGAATATTGTTTTTAAAGGCAGCCAGGCAGCTATGTTTCAAGTCCAAGATAATGAGGAAATATTAATAAAGATTTATCAATGTAAAGTCCTATAAATTACGTAGTTATACCATAACATAAAAAACCTGCCACCAATGTCTTTAGGATGAGGAAATTAAGTAGTGAAAGTGTCAATACTTGTCTAATATTGTTCAAGGAGGGACACCGCAGCGATGGAAAAAGCACTGATACTCCAAGGTTTAATCTCCAGGAGTTACCACAGTCTTGGACTAGCTAGTAATGTCTGTCAGTCTACGTGGACTTCTAATGCCTTCAATACTGGACAGAATAAAGTTTAGAAAATCATTTAACTTAAAGCCAGACAGGAGAACTGTGGTGATGCCCATAAAGTGCAGACTAGCCGTAGGGCACGCCTGGGGCAACCAGCATCCTCATCCATTTCTGCTCAATTTAGTTAAGCACCAGAATGGTGCTAGGTGCTAGGGTACTATTGAAAGAGAAAAAGGAAAGTGCAGATAACTAGAAAATAATATGACAAGTGCTATAGTGAAGATGTTCCCAGAGTTGAAGATATTCTTAATATCTTATAAATGTCATAATAGAGAAGCATACGGGTCTGCTTTGAAGGGTCAGGATAAGTTTCTCTGGGTAGATGAGAGCAGACCTAATTCCTGAAAGGCTGTCCTCCCCTCAGAAAAGCATCTGTATGTGCCTCTATAATTACAGAACAAAATTTTGTTAGGATACAGAACAAAAAAAAGATAAGTAGAATTGTAATTTAGAAAATGCAAATCAAAACCACTGAGATATCACTTTATAGTCCATAGATTGGCAAATATTGCCTTACAATACAATGTACAGAGCAATGGAATGTGAATCAATAAAAGCTCAAGAACAAAAAAGGGGAAATTATGTTGTGAAGTCAAACACGCATGCATTCCATGTCTCAGCAACTCCACTCCAAATGAACTCTTCCATGAGTACCTCAGAAGGTATGTATCTGAATGATAATAGGTATAGTCACTATAATTAAAAAAAAAAACAAGCAGAAACACCTAATTTATGGACAACAGAAGGAGCCTATAAATTATAGTATATCTACACAATGAACTATTAAACAGTGGTGATAATGAATAAAACACAGCAACACCCAACTTAGTTAACCTTTGGAAACACTAATTAAAAGCAACACACCAAAGACTTTATATCTTTGTTACAAAGCTCAAAAATGAAAAACTAAACCAACCAATGAATGGTTAAGGAATTTATACACAGGCAGTAACCCAGTAAGAAAAAAGGAAGGGGATAATAATCACAAAATTAAGGAAAGGGGTTATCTCTTAAAAGCCACACGGTCCTGACGCAGCCGACGGGTGACGCACTGGTACCGGCAGTGCTCTGAAACTTAAGTTCAGTGCTGAATTCTTAAACCTTTATTTCATATTCTGCTTTATCATTTGTTTACATTACATATATTAATATCTGGGTCAAATCACTACATGATAAAATTTTCAAACATAAAAAATGGACACACTAGGGACATACAGCAAATGAAAAGCACCATGGTATACGCAAATGGGTAACACACTCACCGGTTTGATTTCGACATCAGCAACTTCAGCACTTCCACTGACCCTAATTTCTACGTCACTTCCACGGCGAATAGCAATCTAGTATTTAGGAGAAATATAAAACTCGGTAGAAACCACATTAATATATACACTGCTGAAGTGTTACCTGGCATCTATGTAATACTTTATAATTTAAATAATCATAACCTATTATAAATGTCACAAGATTTCTTATTATTGCGGAATTGCTGTCCCTAAAAGGAGTGAGTGTTCAACTCTTCAAAAACCTCTACCACAAGTAGGACCAGAGGACAGCTTGTGAATTTGACCGCAGAATTCTACCCATTTGAATTGACCTTATTGCCTCAAACTCTCTGTGACCTTTCTGTATTTACCCAATTTTAATGGATTATTAAAATGAAAACAAACAGGAAACTGAGTGCAAACACACTTCTTTCCATAGTAACAGACTGATATCCACCACTATAATGAGAGCAGCTAAAAATTGTTGAGTATATGGATCAATTATGGAGCTAAACTCATTATCTCTTTTTTAATCCTCAGTATTCTGTGAGGTTACTACTACTACTAACACAATTTCCAAGTGAGAAAAAGCAAGGTTTAGAGAGGCCAAGTGGTCTATCTTTTTCTTGGGGCCACAAAACTTGAAAGCAGCAGCGTGAAACTTGAATCAAGGCGTATCTGAACACTCAATGGTTTCCAGGACAATTAAGACAGTGAAATAAGAGTTTAGGGGTATAATTCCTTGTTTTATTTTGCATCCTTAGCATCTACAACAGAGACTGTGTTGAATGAATGAATAAGCAAATTTCACTGTATTACACTGTTAAAAAGGTCAGCTTTGGAAAAAGAGCATACTCCTCTAAAGTACAGCAAAAATTGATCTTTCAGTAAAATCTGTAATTTAGTGGCCATGTTTTTCAATTTCTCTCAGAATACTCCATAAAAAAAGCTCTGCCCAAATCTCAGACCGTATACCACAACATATAATTTATAAAACATGTTCAATACATATTTCTCTACAGAAGATACAATTCTTAGGTTATTGATTTGGGAGCCAGGCAAACTGGTGTTTATTACATTAAGCTATGTATTATTTTTAAATTGTTATGGGAAATTGAAGGATGAAATGGGGGATACCTCGAAAGCTATTGATTTTGATCTGACGACAGTGTAGATATTTTTTTTTTTAATGTGAGTAAATGTACACTGTTGATCGGTAAACTGAAGATCAGGAGTATTCTATTCTATGAGTTTATAATAAATAACATTTATTACAGACTGGTCTTACATGTTTTATTTCTTCTGTTGAATGAACACAGAGAAGTCCCTAAAATCAAGGTAATAGCTTTTCATTTACATAATTCCTAGAACACAAAATAGTAAAACAACGGATGTGTGCTATAAAATATAGATGTGAACATCATATAGAATTTGTGTATAATTCATAGTCATTAAAGCTATTTAGAATCAGCATTCCAAAACTGATTATTTTTCCTAAGGTATCTAATTAATGCCATGAACCAAAATCCTTTGCTTTGTTACTAGTGAGGGCTTGTCACAAGTTATAGTTACCAAATATAAATTCAATTTAATGTGAAAAATGCCTCATATTGATAAAAGGTATTCATTCCAATTTAGTACAAATTTCCATGACCAGTTTCTACCCAAAATATTTTCTACAAATCCTCTTGCCAACTTCTGCTAACCATTATTATAATAGCTGATATAGGTAAGGTTGCTTTTCTTTTAGATTGTTAAAACCTGTACTTTACTAGAGCTAACCCAATTGCCAAAAAAATAATAGCAATTTTTAAAAATACTCTTTACTAACATATCATTAAAACCCATTTTCATTAGAAATCATTAAAACAAGCTTTCTAAGAGTAAACATGATTACAACATGTTCCAGTATTATACCTACCTCTACAAATATCTTAAACAACCAAACAAATCCACGTAGACAGACACAGCATGCAGGGGCACACATACATGAACATACCTTTACTCTTGCTTGAAATTTGTCTGTCGTGTCAGGTGTATAGGTCATATAAATAGTACTTAGCCCCCCAAATGGAATTATTCCTTCTGGTGGAACAATATTAAGCGCAGACAAAAGACTGTTTCTGCGAACCTGTAATTGAAAATTTGCAGAAATGCTGTTATTATCCTTTCTAATTTTTAAGTGCAGTTGGTATGTAGTCTCATATGTGTTGTATTAGCTTCACATGTATGATACAGTGATTCGACATTTTTATAACTTACAATGTGATCACTGCATTAATTCTGGTAATAATTTGTCACATGCAAACGTACCCCAACATTATTGACTACATTCGCCTTCCCCTCCATTTCACCCACCTCCTCCCTTCTGGTCACCATCACTTTGATCTCTCGCTATCAGACTGTTTGTGTTTTGTTGTTCATTAGTTTTTAAAGTTACTGCTCCAAAGCTTTCATAGAAAAGTTCCAAACTACTACCTAGAGAGAGAACCCCCAGGCACAGGGCATGAGATGATTCTATAATCGATTTTCAAATTCCAGATGCCCATGTAGTTTGAAATTCAACAAGGATGCGCACCCTAAAACCAGCAAACAGACCATTCAGCAGTGACATCTTCCAATTCAAATAGGAAGATGAAGTTTATTACCTGAACTGTTTTCAACACTGAGAGACTTACAAGGATGAAATCTATCTCTTAGAGAAAATGCCAAAGTTCTAGATACTACATCGATAGTTTCCCTGATCATAAAAACTGAAGGCAAAGTTAGTGGGGAGGCAGGATGATAAAGTAGCCTCCTCTTGTTTGTTATTTCCTTGATAGCCTGATGTCAGAGTGGGGGTCTCCAACCTGCGGCCCGCGGACCGCATGCGGCCCAGGACAGCTATGAATGCGGCCCAACACAAAATCGTAAATTTACTTAAAACATGAGGTTTTTGTGATTACGTGTTGCAATGTATTTAATATGTGGCCCAAAGCAACTCTTCTTCCAGTGTGGCCCAGAGACGCCAAAAGCTTGGACACCCCTGGGCCTAAGGTATCATGTTAACATTCAGAAAAGGAACTTAGCATAAGGTTTTATGGTGCGATTTGTCAGAGACTAATTTAGCCTTAACTACCATCCTTTAAATCAGAATAGTTTAAAGGGAAATTGGGAATGAAGATATTTTGGGAATTGAGAGAACAAATAGCCTACTGATCGAATTCTGAAGAAACAGAATGGAAAAGGGTGTCCTCCCTTGCTCATTGGGGCAGAAGACGTAAATAAAAGCTGGAATGAAAGATCTCAAACGCTAACTTCCGTTGTCACTACTGGGAGATCTAAAGAGATTTTTTTAGTAAAAAAAAAAACAAAAACAAAAAAAAAACTATCATCATTTTAAACATTCCCCCAACAACGCGCAATTTAAATCAGGAGAAACTATGAATACAGTATCTTTAGAATAGTGTAGATCTGGGTCCCAGTTGCTACCATAAAAGTCCTGATGGCAGAGGAGCAAAGGAAAGGCGTATCATCACACACAGAATGTAACATCAGCAATGGATGTTTTTAGATGTTGTTGTGTTCAAATCACTTATCCTTTTTCAATATAACAAAATACCAGAAAGAAAAAAGGGGGGTAAGAGGAGAAGATAGGTAGAGACTGAAAGGAAGGGAGAGAGAAATTCAGTTCATAAGAGAATTAAAGAACAAAGTAGATAAAACGTACTCAGCTAAGTCTCATACGAAATATCTCAAAATAAGCAGTAGTACATTTATAAAGACTAAAGTATTAATAATGCCATAGTGTTCATAGCAAAAAATTAATTCAAATTATAATGCCATCTGATCTAAGCAAGATTGGAAGATTTTACACCACCTTGTAAAAAGCATGGGTCTGTCCTACGTTGTGGAGAACAATTTTCCTCCAAGTTGTTAAACCTTGAGGGCTATCGTAGAAGAGTATCCTTGGCTCCAAAAATAAGACCTTGGCTTCACCCACCTTATAATAAAGAAGGAAAGGGAAATGCAATTGAATAACAGTAAACACTTCTTTCATCCCCGCCAGATGACTCCTATTTTTTTCAGCTTCATATGAATTTGTAAAATATGAGGTGTTATCAGATTTTATGGTGTGTTGAAGAGAAAGGAAAATAGAATGGAATATTTAAATTATACTCCTAAACTGAGGAAGGCAGGGGGAGTGAGCTAACCCTATGGAGGAAGTAAATCCAGGACTGAGAATCATGTACTGAATAGATTAATCACTGAAGGAAATGTAAGACATAATCTACCCAACTATGTACAGTGTTACCACGTGCCGTGCAAAAGAAAAGAATTCTAGGGTCACCAAAGTATGGGAAGTAATGTGCCAAGTGAGGGTATCCAGGCATGTTTCTACTAGAAGTCCTCTCACAGCACTTAATACGCCGATAACATACATTTAGCTTATGTGAGAATGGGGAGGGTGTTTACTGTGATTAACAGGATCACTCAGGTGCAGGGCTCCCTCAGCACATCCCACACAAATCATTTCACAGAACTCGTGCATCAGAAAACACTTTTTGGAAATGTTGATATTATCCACCTGTCCCATTTCACAGGAAAGCAAAGTGTACCCAAGGGCAACTACAACCCATTTTCTAATTGCTCCTTCAGTGCTCTTCACACCACACCCTACTGCCTTTATCTATGATACATTACTTCTTTGTATCTTAGGAGAATTCGGTGTAGGGTTAAAATTCTTTGAAGAACATGCAATGGGTAATTGGAGCAATAATTTTCAAACAAAGCTAACAGAAAAGGGTCACGTCCTCAATAAATCAATGTCAGACTTGAACATTTTATTCAATTGCCTCATGTTGCTCCATCTTTAACTTCTTAAGAGCAACACTTCACAGTCCATTGAACTTCAAGGACTTCAAGAGTTTACCAAAAAGAATCTAATTGATTATTCTGATATCTCAAAGTTTAATTCTTAACCAATCCTAGTGCAGAAAAGGAGGAAAGCAAATTTTATCAGAGCGTTAACAGCAAAAACTGTGGAGACAGAGAGATCTGAATATAAATTCCCGCTAGAGTGCTTACTTCATGCACAAACTCGCATTAGTTAATTAGCCACTCAAGTCCTCCACTGTCTCACCCATCAATGGAGGTATTAGCACATACCTATAGAGCTGTCATGAGGATTGAATTAAATACTACATGGACAGCATTGAATATCACGCCTAACCCCGTAATTACTCAATAAATGATACCTATTATTAAGGCCAAGTCCACACTTACTAACTTGCTCCTCTTTTATCTGTCAGAAAAAAATACACAAAGGATGAGTATGTGGAAAACTTTATATCAGCAAACTTGCCAAACACAAAACAGTGAAAGCAGCAGGACCCAGCTCATTTCAAGCCCAGAGCAGTGGAAAGACCCTACTGACTCCGACTGCCACTTGCCAGGATTAAAATAGATGAAATCTCTTATCTCTTAATGCTATAAGCTCCTTCATACGTAAAACATGTAAGAACACGCCCATGGCATGCAGACACAGAGATGGAATTTAGTAAAATAGCATTTGGTTTGTGTTAAATTACTAAGAACATTGGGAGGGAAAATTTGGTACACAAGGAGATTCTTACTGATTAAGAGGCATGACATTAAGGCCTTCTAAGCTCTACCACAGAAAGTTAAAATTATATAGTGCAGCTTTCATTTTTCTCAGACTTTTAGTCCAAGAAGTACATTCTATAAAAATAAGAATTTTCCATATTTCCTTGCTATGTAAATTACATGATCCATTTCGTACTAAATATGAATCACTGCTAGAATACTAAAAATGCAACACAGGGCAAAAATATAATTTTCTCTATTTTTCTTTGGTGTCTATTAATGAAATAATTTAATTTCAAGTGGCTCCTATGGTATTATATATTTATACAGACTCTAATAACAACCTGGTATTGTTGGCACAAAAGTCTTGGGTATATAAATCAATTCTAGATAACAATGCATTTTTTAAGCAAAGTCTTCATTTACGGTAGAGAAGTGGCTCAAAAGAGATGCTAAGACAAAACCAGCGTTTACTAACATAGTCTACATATCCAACTACTCTACACACATGCGTATATGCACCCAATTAGGGCCCTCAAAGTAAAAATCATATTCAAGGGAAATCATTACTTTTACAACACAATTTAGTATCATCGTGTCTCCTTCATCAATGTGAAGAACAAATTGTCCCTTCTGTGGAGAGCTGAAACCAGGCTGCCACGTCACTTCACATTCCAGTGAGGAGAACGGATCAACAGTGCCTACAGAGAATTTAGAGAGAATAAGGCAGTTTCACGTTTTAATTATATTTATTTTTTAATATCCAAAATAAGGGCTGGCATACAAGTATAATGATATTATATACAAATATTATTTAAATTAAACTTAAAATATAGGGAAATACTAAATGAGCAATTGTCAAATACCTATACAGTGATTAAAATCTAGAACGCATACCTTCTTTTCCAATTTTAATAGGCAGATGAGAATATTTGACAAAAATATGCCAATATGCCAGTGTTTTGCAAAAATAGAAGTTTATCAATGAAGCAAACACTCTAGGATTAGAGATTACGTTACACACACACAGTTGAAAACCATCTGTGATCCTTGAACAAAGGAGGGTGCCCTCCATGTTTCCCAACACTCTGAAATACTTATTAACATCAGAAACTCATTCACTTTTCAGAGGGAGTTTTCATTTTCTTTTAAATGTTCACATCCCTAGAAATGTAACATTTGATATAGCTATGAGTAATCAACACATTGCTATAATTCAAATGTACTGAAAACCCAGGAGGTATCAGGCACATTTAGTGTGAGCTGCTTTATCTGTTTAAATTCATCATCCCCTTTAAAGTAAGAAAACAATACACAATGGAAAGTATGATGCAGAAGTTCTTCCTTCATGAAGCAAGGATCACCCAAGAGTTGAAGGCAATGGCCAATGAACAAAGAGATGAGTGAGCATCACCAACTTTGCTTTGGCTCAAGTTGACTCTCATGCAATGGTAGTTTCCTCAATCATAGAAAAGATATAGTGCTTACCTCCTGTGACCATGAACAGAGATAACTATATATGTAAAGGAATTAATATACTGCGTGATACCCAGAAAGTGCCCAGTGTCAGATAGTATTATTAATACCCTTGAATGCCAATACTTTAGTAGGCACAGTAATTTATAAAAAGAATAGAAATTGGTCATGCAAGAACTAACAGTCTAGTGGCAGTCCATCATGGTTATATGTCTGTAAGTAACACAAAGTCGTGCTACAGTGCCTTAGGTAGACAGGGGATTGTTCATCTTATGAAATTAGAAGTCCACGAATAGGTATTCCAGGGCTGCCTTGGCAAGTTGACAAGGCCTTCAAGGAACGATGCTCCTTCTGGCTTCCCACACTACCATTCCTTACTGTGTGTGGCCTTCCTCAGTCTAGAAAGGTATCACAGCACCGTGGTTAAAAGAGCAGTTTCTAGGATCACACTCCCTGCTTCAAATTTCAACTCTGTGACTTACTAACTGAGACCTTGGATGATTTACTTTATGTGTATAAGGAACACAGCTTCCTCATTCATGAAATGGGGATAACAATTGTATCTAACACAGAGAATCGAGGTAGGGGACAATTAAATAAAATATATACAAGTACTTCAAACAGGCCTGGCAGAAAGAAGGGGGATGGAAATAAAAGAAAATTCTGTCCATATCTAACTGGCAAGAAGCTTGGGAAAAGAGATTTCTAGATAAGAACACTGGTTCCGCAAACAAAATGAGGGTCGTACTAGGAAGGGGAATGGATATCAGGTATGGGCTTAGCAACATCTACCACAACAGGAGATGTACAGAAACAAATAATTGTAGATAACATTAAAGAAATACACAGAAGGGGCTGAAAAAAAGGGGAGGGGAGTCTAAATCAGCCCAAGACAGTGGAGAAAACCTCATTTAAGGAGATGGCATTTGAGTTGTGACTGAAGTTTAACATATTAAACTGGAGGAGGACAAAGCTGGGGGAATGTAAAACTCCATTGACAGTGCTGGAAGAGAGTGGTGCGTGGAGAAGACTGTGATGGGAGGTGACATGGACATAGAAGACTCAATACTATATATAGAGACAATCGAGGCCCTGGCCAGGTAGCTCAGTTGGTTAAAGCACTGTCTTGATACGCCAAGGTTGCAGATTTGATCCCCAGTCAGGACATATACAAGAATCAACCAATGAATGCATAGATAAGTGAAACAACAAACCAATGTCTGTCTGTCTGTCTGTCTCTCTTTCTACCTCTCTCTCCCTCTCACTCCCTTACTCTCTTTCTCTGAGAATAATTTTTAAAACACGAATCTTTTAAAACAAAAACCAATTGAACAGGGGACAGGGAAAATAAGTTGAATGGCTAGAGTGAGCAAGGGTGGGATTGGCAGGGCAAGTACTGCAAATGGTCACGGAGGGAGAGAATTGAGAAGGTCAGTGAACTGATTCAAGTCAAGTCTGAACATTAACCAGACTCAAGGGATCAGTAAGGTTAAACACAACAAGGATGAAAACAAAAGGAGCAGAAACATGAACACCGCCTAACGTCATATTAGAAGCCAATTCTATCTTAAGAAGCATCAATCCGCTCTTACATTCTTCCCTTACAATATCCACTAGCCAAACAAAATCCAAAATATATCACGCCTCAGGAAGAGTGGAAAATGACAACAAAAATTTTATTTACAACTATTCATTTTAGTTTACAAAAATACACAGAGGGATATGACTAAATGTGTTATCTGTGATGCAAATCCCATATAGCAAAAGGGATATAAGAAAAATAATAAAAATTCATTTTCTATTTATACAAAGAAGCAAAACCAAAATTGAGTCATTATTATATTTATTCTGACCATCAAAAGAAAAATGTGTGAGCAACACAAGAAAAACCTATGTATATAAAATAAATTATACATACTTTATTCAATGCTATCTGAAATAGATTTGAGTATCATTTGGGTTCTAAAAAGATCAAAAGTATGTAAAGACTAATGGGATTAGTCATATAAACACTCTATTTGGAATTAAATGTCATTGTGTTTTTGTACTTTCATTTAAAAAATCCTGCCGTGACTGGCCTATCAGTTGGTTGGGCATCATCCTGCAAAGCAAAAGGTTGCCAGTTTGATTCCTGGTCAGGGCACATGCCTGGGTTGCAGACCAGGTCTCCGGATGGGGCATGCAGGAGAGGCAACCAATGGATGTTTCTCTTTCACACTGATGTTTCTCTCCCTATCTTTTCCCCTCCCTTCCCTCTATCTAAAAATAAACAAATAAAATCTTTTTAAAAAATTCTAAGAGGTGTTACAAGCAACCCAAAGAAAATAAAAATACTAAAATCTCCCCTGTAAAAATAAGTTCTAAAGTTCATGAGAAGCATCACTGCTCTTTCAGATTATAATATTGTAATACCACTCCTATTTTGACAAATCCAGCATCACCACTGCATTTCCATGGCAGCCACAGGGCGGGGGAAGTTCAGCCCATTCAGCCCTGGTTATGATGGAGAAATACAAGGAAAAGTGACGGGCTCTGTGCCCTTCAGACACCCATAGCATCATGTCACGTGCTTGGTCAGAACCCTAGAGATGAGACGCAAATAATATAACTAGCACTGTTTGATACCTGTTCAAAAAAAAAATAAAACAAAACTGGAGAAGATTTACATAGAAAATCTAAAATGTGCAGACATAGTTTCTCTTCTCATTTTTCACTCAGCTTTTCTCTAGATTGGGGCAGGACCCAGTATTATGAGCATTAATAACAAAAGAAAAAGAGCTTGGTCAAATGAGTCTGCTAAATAATAATGAGAGTATACTTTGAATGTTTAATAAATCATCTGGATTGTGCAAAATCCATCCAGGTTAATAAAAGATTAAATATGGCCATATCAATGATCTCTCACGCCAGCAAAGGAACAGTCCTACCCTTCCCCTTGTTAAAGTGGCAACATCTCTGCCTATATCTGCACTAAAGTTCAGTGAATTTAAATGAATACTTAACCTTGTTTATTAACACTCCTTGTTATAAACACTAGTAGATTTATATAAGTTGTGATTTGGAAATAACTGATACAAGAAAATACAACTAAGGCAAGATTTCTGCAAAGCAGAATTCCTCTGTGATCTATATAGTCTATTTCAGGGGTGTCAAACTCATTTTCATTGGGGGTCACATCAGCCTCACCATTGCCTTTAAAGGGCCAAATGTAATTTTAGGACTGTATACATGTCACTACTCCTGAACAGTTAAGCGAGAGCTCGGTGCTGCCACTGGGTAGAAACAAGGTGGAGGGCCGGGTTCGGCCCACGGGCCTTGTGTTTGCCACCTGTGGTCTATTTAGCTCACAAATGAAGACTACCCTTAAAATAGATATAAAGAAGGAGGGAGCTGGAAAGTCAGGACATGTACATAAAACAAAGATACAATATTCATCATTCTGTCATTTTACTTGTTTAAATGATAGCTTCTGTCCTCATGGAACTCCTCACTTCACATCCCAATGATGTTTGCCAAGTTTGATAGGCTACCAGATAAGTGACAGGCTAGCAGATAACAGGGCTCAGTTTTGCAATACGTTATATGGAGTTATCAATTCCAGGAAATGGCAGAAGCAAGGTTAAGAGGTCAGTGAACAAATACAAGGAACCATCAAAAATAGTAAGTCTGAGATGATTCCTATGAATAAAAAATTCTTGTTTAAATGACAGTTTCATGTTCTTAATTTTATTTATTTATTTATTTTTAGAGAGGGGGGAGGGAGGGAAAAAGAAAGGGAGAGAAACATTGATATGCAACAGATACATCGATCAGTGGTCTCTTGCACGTCCTCAAATGGGGACCTTGCCTGCAACCCAGGAATGTGCCCTGACTGGGAATTGAACCGTCAATCTTTTGGTTTACAGACCAGTACTCAACCCACTGAGCCATACCGGCCAGGGCTTAAGTTCTTAATTTTGTTAGACTTTATTACTTGTATTAAATATTGACTATAAAGAATCTGTGGATCCTTGTAAACTAATTCACAATCTAACAAAATCTTAGTCATTCTGAAACATATATTATCATCAAACTAAAACTAAACAAACAAACAAAAAATACTGAGTTCATCAGTATCTGTGACAGTTAATGTTGTTCATCAACTTAGCCGGGCTACGATGCCTAGTTGTTTGGGAAAACATCAGTCTAAATGTTGCTGTGAAGGTGGGGAGAGGGGTCTACAGGAGCTACTATAAAGGACACAAGGACAAAATCAAAAGGGAGGGTAGAGGTGGGGGAAGGAGGTGGGATTGGCCGGGGTGGGGTGGAGGGATGGGGAGAAAATGCAGACAATTGTAACTGAATAAAAATAAAAAATAAAAATAAAAAAATAAAATAAAATAAATAAAAAATAATTTAAAAAATAGATTTAATTAACATTTAAATCAATAGACTTTGAGTAAAGCATATTACCTTCTACAATGTAGTAGGGCCTCATCCAATAAGCTGAAAAATCCTAAAAGAAAGACTGAGGTCCCTTTGGATTCAAGACTACAAAATCAATTCTTCCCTGAGTCGTCAGCCTATAGGCTTGCCCTGCAGATTTTAAACTTGCCGGCCCAAACAATCATATGAGCCACTTCCTTAATGTTGCTCTCTCTCTCTCCCCCCCATATATATATACTTACTATTGTTCCCATTTCTCTAGAAAACCCTAATACAGAAACCATATTTTAAATCAATTTAAGTATGTTTTATGTATATAAAAACAAATACCCGCATGACCATATCCCATTTACTTCTATGTTCTTAGCACCATTATACCATATACACACAATAAATTATTAATGCCTGAATACACGAATAAAAGAATGTCTAAATCAAACAAATGGAAAAAACTATTACCTTCTGCTGGACACATAGAAAATGCTATTCCTTTTTCTGTGTTTACTGGCATCCATTGAAACTGAACCAAATAATTCTGATAATTAGACAAGTTAACTGTCCCCCTAAAATATGTCTGCAACAAGAAGCCATGCGGTTTTAACACCAGCTGGTCAGAAGACAGCTCAAGTCTCACTGGCATGACAACCGCCATCACTAGGAGGTGCCCACCAGGTATGCGGTTCACTGTAAAGGTGAAAGACCTGTAACACAACAAAGGTATCCAAGTTTAACCGATAAGAACGACTTGCAATTATAGAATTAAATTACACATAAAAATGCATGTACTACTGACTAACATCCACAAATGATTCTTAGTAAGCAAAACGTCAAAGTAATCATGAAAGATAGACTATGACTGAAATAGGAGTCTATAAATACACAACTTGACACATATATAGTTTCTATGTTTGGGGATCAAATATTAATATATATATATTATAATTACTGGGGCAAATAAAAATATATTCTACAGTAGGACACTTTGACTCTAGAAAATAGAAATTGGAAAATAAATCTTACTTCCAATATTTTCCAGCAGTGGTAGAGTGAAATATCATTGAAATGTAAGTACTGGATGAAGGTGGGATCACATATGAAAACTGTTTGGTTTTTTGAAGTTCTTTCAAATTAACATCTAAATTGATCAAAACATGCCTCGGTAGCATATTAACCACGTGCAGTTTGTGAATATTTACGGAGTGCACACAAACGTCACCAAAATTAAGGACAGAGGGCCCTAAAATAAAGAAAAGGTATTAAGTTTAATGTTGGTAATGTGTTAATTTTTTAAAGTTTTCATTATATTTTGATCAATTAATTTACTTTAAAAAAGGTACTCAGAAAAATATTCATTATAAGATCATAACAATTTAAATAATTATGCCGTATCCTGCTCTTTAACAGTTTGATTTAATTATAACTGATATGCAGCAAACTATACATGTTTACAAGTGTAGAATTTCATGAGTATTGATGTATCTACTCCTGTGAAAAAGTCACAGTGAAGAGAGTGAACATCCATCACTCCAAAAAGCTTTCTTGGGCCCCTTTATATTCGCCCTTTCCACCATCCTCTGCATTTTCTCTTCCCAGACAGCGATTCCCTTAGATCACTGTAGCTTACTTTGCATTTTCTAAAGTTTTACATGCATGGAATAATACAGCACTGCACAGGTGTTCTCTGACTTCTTTCACTCAGCAAATTCCTTGGAGATTCATTCATGTTGTTCTATGGGGCAACAGTCCATCCCTTTATATTACTAAGTAGTAGTCCGTGTTAGGTGAATGTTTGTCTATTCACCTGTTGATTGACACTTGAATCGTTTCCAGGTATTGGCTGTTACAATCAAGGCTGCTAAAATATTTGTGCACAAACACTTATTCAAACATATACTTTTATTTCTTTTTGGATAAAAATCTGAGAATGGAATGGACAGATCACATGATACATGTATGTTTAAGTGTATAAGAAACCGACAAACTGTTTTAAAGTGGCTGTTTAATTTCACATTCCCACTAGCCATATGGAAAAGTCCCAGTTCCCTCACATGTCCAGCAACAACTGAAACGGTGAGGTGTTTTAACTTAAGCCATTCTAATAGATTTGTCTCGCTGCGGTTTTATGTTGTGTTTCCCTAACAACCAACAATGTTGTGTATCTTCCCATGTGCCTCTTTGTCCGCTATAGATCTTCATTAGTGAACTATCTGCTCAAATCCTTTGCTCGTTTGTAATTGGGTTGTATTCCTCAGATTGAGCCTCAAAAGTTTTAAATACATTCTGGTTGCAATTCCTTCACCAGATATGTAATTTGCGAACACTTCGTCTCAGTCTATGGCTTGTTTTTATCCTCTTACTAGTATCTTTTGAAGAGCAGAATTAAAGTTGATCAATTCCAACTTATCCGTTTTTTTTCTTTTTCTGGACCATGTTTCTGGACCATATCTAGAACATTTTTGCTTTCCCCATAGTCACAGATATTTTTCCCATTCTTCCTTCCACAAGGAAGCACATGGCTTATGATCTATTTTGATTTACTTTTGGTATATGATGTAAGATACAGAAACAAACTCTATTCTTTATTTTTTTGGTGTGTGGCTCATACGTGCCAGCACTACTTATTGAAAAGACTATCTTTTCTATATATATACTTCATTGCTTTTCTATCTTTGTCAAAATTCAGTTGTCCAGTATGTGTAGGTCTATTTCTGAACATTCACTTATGTTTCATTGGTCTATGTGTCTATATTTATGCTTACCGTAGCTTTATAATTCATCTTGAAACCAACTTGTTTTCCTATTTTACAGTTGTTTTGACTATTATATCCTTTTGCATTCCCATGTGAATTTTATCTTTTTAACTTTTTTAAAGATTTTATTTATTTATTTTTAGAGAGGGGGAAGGGAGAGAGAATAAGAGGGAGAGAAACCTCAATGTGTGGTTGCCTCTTGTGTGCCCCCTACCAGGGACCTAGCCTGCAACCCAGGCATGTGCCCTGACTGGGAATCGAACCTGCTGCCCTTTGGGTCTTAGGAAGGCACTCAATCTACTAAAACCACGCCAGCCAAGGCAATGAATTTTAAAATGAGCCTGTCAATTTCTACAAAAGATACTGATGAAATTTTGACTGGAATTATGTTGACTCTATACATCACATGGATCATTTTTGCATAATTTCTATATCTCTACATAACTTTTTGAATATATGGAAGATAATTATAAAAGCTATTTTAATGCCCTTGCCTGACAACTCTAACATATGTATCAGTATTGAGTAGGCTTAATTGATGAATTATTCTGGTTATTAAAGGTTGTTTTGCCTGATTCTTTTTATCCCTAGTAGTCTTTGTTTGAATGTCAGACATAGCACATTATAACACATTAGGTGCTGGGTATTTTTTGTATTCCTATAAATGTTGTTATAAATTAAAAACAGAAAACCAATGGAGAAAAATCAACGAAACTAAATGCCTGCTCTTTGAAATGAACAATACAATGGATAAAACCTCTACCAAGACTGAAAAAGGGAAATAAGAAGGAAGACATACATTTCTAATATTAAAAAGGCCATATCACTCTAGATGCTGCTGAGCCAGACATTCAAAGGACAATTTGGGAATGCTACGAATAATTCTGTGCATATAAACACGGCACCTTAGATGAAGGGGGACAATTCTGGGTAAAAAAAAAATCCCAAACTACCAAAACTCTCCTAAAATGGCATAGATTATCTGAATAATCTTACAACTATTAAAGAAACTGAATTTGTAATGAAATATCATCTGAAGATAAAATCTCCTTACTCAGAATTCTACTCGATCTCTTTTAGAACATAGTAGTGGAGTGACCACTTCCTAACTTTCTCAACTCAGTTTTTAGGAGGCCAACATTACTCTAAGGCCAAAACAAACACATAAAAAGAAAATCAAACAAAGCAAAAATGCAGACTGATATATTTCATGAATGCAGACACAAAATTCCATATTATGATTTAACAATACTTACAAGGCAGAGACAAAAGAAGTTGGCAAAAAAGCTGAGCGATAAACTATCGATTGTGAAAACAGAATGAGAAGGGAAATCAAGACAGAATGTTAGGCTAAAGAAACCTAATTTCAAGTCCACTCCCTCATACTAAATATTTGAGCAATCTGATCAAGGTGTTTCACCTCTAAAATGGAAAGAAAAGTATTTACCTCACAAGTTATTTGTGTCACTTTAAGGATTAAATGAGTCATGTCTGCAGATTGTTCAACACAATGACTGGCTTATGCATCAATAACCGGCAGCTTAAAACCAAAATGACTGGACATGTGCTGAGGAAGCAAACAACACCTCACATAACTTCCAACGGAAGCCAGGCTCCTGTCATAGTTGTCACTAAGTGACTCAGTTAATCTCCAAATCCTCTATTGTGTCTCTTGGCAACAATTTCACTTTTTAAAAATATAAATACAGAGCAAAATTTTCTTTAACTACCATATCCTTTGATAGTACCACCCCCTGTTCTGTACACTAGGCTCATAAAGCACCCTCGAGGTAGAAAAATGAGACTGATCATTAAAGAGGAACAGAATATGTGACCCCAAAGGGTGCCTCTTTAGCTTGTGGATTATTTTGAGCCGACAGCAATTAAAACCCAGCAGACTCAAGGAAAACTTGTGCCTCTCTCTTGACTTCCTAAAAGAACTCAGATGGGGGGCCGGCCGACTCAGAGAAAGAACTATCATCAGAGATAAATTTTATCTGAATGACCTATCTGTGCCACTGGGCAAACATCTGTTCTTCTTGTCCTGTGAATTACCCTCCTCCCTTTTGAAGCTCCAGGCTCCTATCCCATTCCTTAGCTCGGGATAGCATATAATCCTCAACTGTCTGACATTTCCTTGGGTCTCATATTTTATGGTGCTCCCATATATATGAGATTAAATTTGTTTTTCTCCTGCTAATCTGTCTTTTGTCAATTTAATTATTAGACCAGCCAAAGAATCCAGAAAGGTAGAAGAAAAATTTTTCTTCCTCTACACATCCCTGCCAATTTCATAAACTGCCTCCTCCATACATGCTTCCTCCAGTGGATCTTGTAAACTCAGACAGGGGCCCTGTCCTCAGAGGACCATTATTAAAATGCCCAGGACAGCAGGTAAAGAAGGGAGAGAAGCTGGTGGAGGAGTTGTAGAAGAGGCACTGGACACTGTCTTCTAACTTTACTCCTTTTGCATTCACATAGATCTGTTCATTTGACTAGCTGGTCACCCATGTGGAAGACACAAAGCATTTCCCACCCAATAGTACAGGTAAATTCCCGGGACTATAATGCCCAGTACCTATCTACACACATGGCACAAAATAGGAGCACAGTACATGATACTTAATCACCTCTCACTGTTTTGCCTCGGACCTTGCACCTCTTTTGATGTCTCCTTTAATCTGGATGATGTCAGAGTTGGTGTTTGGTGTTTTGTGTGCTGGGTTTTCCCTAGAGAGGGAATCAGCACATCCACACCAATTCATCCTCCTCTGCCCACATCTCAGGGCCACCCTAAGCCTGCATAGCATGAAATGAGAACTCCCTTTCAGACAAATGTAGTCATAACCGGTATTTCTTTATCTGTAATCATCCTGTAATAGGCTTGGTAAAAATGACCTAGGAAGGGACACACTGTTAGATCCCTGCAAGGTTAAGGAGGAGTTGTCACTTGTTTCCTAACTCAGACTAACGGTGTAGCCAAAATATATCGTTGGTGAGACTGTAACTTGGTGTAGTCATTTTGGAAAAACTTTTGGCAGTTTCTTTAAAGTCACACATAAATGTACCATACAACTGAGCAATCCCACTGCTAGGAATCTAACCAAAAGAAATGAAAACATATGTCCATTCAAAGAATTTTAGGTGAATTATAATGGCAGCATTATTTACAATAGCCTCAAAATGGAAACGCCTCAATGTCCATCAACTGATATGTGGATAAACAAAATGTGGTATTCTGATAAAACGAGACACTATTTAGCTATGAAAAAGAACAAAAAATTTATTCCTACAACTACCAGGATGAACCTCCAAAACATGAGTTACACAAAAGAAATAATATAAAAGAGAATATATATTGTATGATTCCCTTTATATAAAATGTTCAGAATGGGAAAATCTGAAGCAAGTTGATTAATAGTTGTCTGGGGCCACGGGTGGGAATAGGGAGACTGAATTCTAAAAATGAGTTGTGAGATGATTGCATAATCTTGTAAAATTACTAAAATTCATTGACTTATATACTTTAAACTGGTAAATTTTATGGAATATAAATTATACTTGAATAAATCTGTTAAGAAAGAAAGACATTAGTAGGTATTTATAAATTCTCACCAACGATGACTTGGTGAATTTGCCTTGGTGTCAAAATTAAGCTGCAGTCACGTATTTCGTGAGGTGTGGATGGTTTCGATTTAAGTCTTTTGAGAACCTGTGAAAAATCAAATGACTCCAAAATTAATTGTTCAATATTAGCGAATGGCAATTTAAGAGTTCCCATGGAATAATCAAATGTAAAATATTGCACGTGCCTTTCTTTCTAGAGCATCTGTTTCTCTGGATTCCATATTTCTGGTACATAGCAGTTGGTGAGGTTCTGGCTCACAATATACTACAGGTGGGTCCTCTTCTATTTCCGGATCTGAGACTGAGGGTGACTTTAGACCTGACTTTGGGTCTAATCTTATGTCTTCATCGTCATATGAATCCTCATCTTTCCTGTTGATATCATAATAATAATAAATCGAGGCCACGTCTTTTGAAAAATACGTCTCTAAACCCAAATATTCCCCACATTGCATGTGCTGTTGCTGCTCCACTCAGATCCACTTAATGCAGAATGATGCACTAATCTGCATAAAACTGCCCTCTGCCAAGGAGATCCCACTCTCAAACACCTCCCCGAAGAGTTTAGGCTCACCCCACCACACCCAGGAACAGTTCGCAGTCAATGACTGCTACAGAGCAGAAAAGGCAAGCCCCTTTGGCCCAAGGCAGGACTAACTATGTATTATAATTTATGCTTAAGAGACCCTAGGCATCAGTCGCCTCCCTTGCCCTATCCTGCCTCTCTCACTCTGTACAGGTTTCTCCTAAAAGAAGAACACTCTCCAAAAATCACGTGCTGGCAGCACTGTCTTAGGATCTGCTGCGGGGGAAACCCACCTAAGACATTCCCAAATTGAAGGCAAGAAAAAAATAAGTCATTGCAGTTAAAGTAGTTTAACGTTTTACTATTTTCATGTATGAAAAAGTCATTGAAGTCATTAAAGAGAAACTAAGGAATGAAGGGAAAAAAATCTGGCTCTATAGGCACCATGATCTCTGTTTCCCACTGCTTGAGGAAGTGAACTTTACCTTTCTCCTTGTCTCTGCAGGCGCTTATTTCTTAAATAATCAATGTATTTTTTATAATAGTCCTTGTTTGCTTTCTTTTGTAAGATTTCAGAATTAGTATATGCATATTCAGGATCCACACGGCTCTCTCTTCGTCTCATTGTGGGAATTGTCCTACGATATGAGTAAGCCATGTTAATATTTACATATATGCATTTATCCGATCGGTATTTATTGAGTGCCAACTATGCCAGGGATTGGGCATAGCATGGTGCCCAGGACACATTCTAGTCCTACTCCTCATATTCTATTATATATCAAGACATTATTACACAGAGAACTAGAATAATATCTACTTTCCTTCTTAACTAAAGCACAGAGAATGCCTAATGTCATGGAAACGTAATGGCCCCTACCCGGAACCCACTCTTAGGGAATTAGTCATGTAAACAATTTGTGTCTAAATCTTAATGTCACAACTTGTGACATTTCATATTCACTCACTGGGTTCATGATCTTTTTTTTTCACCGACCATGTATTTTCCATTTAAAAAAAAGTACAGTTATTCACATCTGACCTTGATCCACCTCAATCCTCAGCAAGTTTTATTAATCACAAGAGTCTCACCCTCGACAATTAACTCATTAAGTATGTACTTATTACAGCAGTCTACCCTTATCTACGGTTTCCCTTTTCACAGTTTCAGTTAACCACAGTCTGAAAATATGAAATGGAAAATTCCAGACATAAACAATTCATAAGTGTTAAATTTTGGGGACATTCTGAATAATGCGATGAAACCTCACACCTTCCCACTCCATGGCACCCTGGAAGTGAACCATCCATTTCTCCAGTGTATCCATGCTGAATAGACTCCCTACCTGTGACATTGTAAATTTCTTGGTTATCAGATTGGTTGAGAGAGAGGGGGAGACAGGGAAGGAGAGAGGGAGGGAACATTCATATGACTTATTACAGTATATTGTTATAATTGTTCTATTTTATTATTAGTTATAGCTGTTAATCTCTTAGTGTGTTTTTATAAATTAAACTTTACCATTGGTATGTATGAATGTATAGGAAAAAGTATAGTATATGGAGACTTTGGTACTATTCGCAGTCTCAGGCATCCACTAGGGGGTCCTTGGAACGTAAGTCCCGAGGACATGGGGGGACTACTATAGTTACACAGTCAAATGAAATTTAATCTAACATTTCTCCCCGTTTTCAACAATGCCTCAGTGCTTACAGTGAGACAGCTTTAAATGAAAGTCTGTAAGAGAATGAGGTATTAAGAGAGAAACAAACGCTTTGTTATTCAAAGACGGTTGATTTTTTGTTTTGACCCTGATAGTGCGAAGTTTATTCTGCCGTCTTCCCGGAAGCCTTAAAAAAGAATCTTTTATACTTAAATTTTAGTTGCTATTTAAATTTCCCTTTAAGCTTTGTTAACCTTAGCCACCTTCGGAACCTAGAAATAATTCCTTTCTGTGAAGTTCCTATGACTGTAACAAGAAGAAAAGGAGGGACTTAAAAAGGAGAACAATAGGGGATTCTGTATTATAGTAAATGTGTGAAGTGACAAAAGCTGCCTATTAACAAACCTAAGTGCTTATCAGCTCCTTAAAAACTGAAGTTCAACAAATACCTCTGCAACTTTGAGTAGGTAATTGTTTTTAATGTGCAAAGTACAGGGGACAAAAATTACTATGTAAATAAAACATTTTAACTCATTTATGTATTAAAAAATACTTACTGAGTGCCTACCATACACCTGACACTGTTCTAAGCACAGAACACACTGCAGTAAACAAAAACTGGGCAAAAATTGCTACTGTATTTCCTTCTGAAAATTTGAAAGGCTAAAAATGCATTAAAAATAAAATTGCAATAATAATTACCAACAGTTTAATATACTTCAAAATGTCATTACTTAAAGTTACTAATTGCTAGCCAGAAAACAACGAGTAAATTTTGTATTTCTAGGAGTATGGAAAAGAATGAATGGAAAAAAAATAATTATGGCCATGGAATAAATAGGAAATACTTAGGCATCTTCAAAGAAATTGTGGTATCTTTAGATAATCTGCTTAATATTGATTTAGACAGAAATAAAATGTTAACATTAAATTCACACATTATATATATATACACATTATATATATCTATATATATTTATATATAATGTCTCTCTATATACACATTATATATATCTCTATATAGGTATACTTAAGCATAGGAAAGAATTATAAAGGACGCTTCTGCAGGGTGGGACGGAGTCCAATGAGTCAGATGTAGGTACAGGTTTTCCTTTTTTATTCTATATATTTATTTTAAATGGAATCGGAGCGATTTTTATGTGTCTGTGTTTTATGGTACTTGCTAAATAAAAAAAGGAGACAGGAAGCCTTTTCTAGTTGAAATTGTAAAATAATATGATAAAATAGGTTATATAAAAACCCATAATTTTCCAATTGTGAATAATAAAGCAACTATGGCCTAAAATCAAATGAAATTGCCATAAAATTAAGTGAGCTTAATGCCTCACCAAAGCTGACAAGTAGAGGAGGCAAGTAGAGAAGCCCCAGGGAGGGACATTGTCTACCAATAGCACATAAGCAGACAGAAAAGAAACCTATTTCAGTCTCAAACTTGTAAAAACCAGTCCTAATCTAGTGGTCCAGGTAAAGATGTCAGGATGCCTGGGTTTCTTCTCACTAAGTGTTGATAAAGAAGTGACTTATTTGAGGTTTGAATAAATGTAAATTGAGGTTTAGCATCACTTATAATCCTAATTAGAGAAGTTTTAGTTCAATTTGGGAAAGATTATTGGAAACCTGACTTTGAGGGGATGGAACAAAGATGATGATGATGATGATGATGATGACTGGTTTTTCACAATTTTAAGTGTTCTTTGTTTTAAATCTTAGATAAACTCAAGCCCTCAGACAAACTTAATGAATGTAACTACTGTGAGGACTTCATACATTTCCTAAAGTGATTACTTCTATTATTATTCTATTGTTGGCAACAGCCAATTGTAAACAATCTAGTATAGCTTTCCCTTGCTAGTTAAGTACACAGGAGAGGTGATGAAAGGTTAGATAAAGCACATACAGGAGCATTCAACAACCATATCTAATGTAAAAAAGAGAAATAATAAATTTTATTGCTATCATCATTACGATTACCATTATTAGTTGGTGACATCAGTATACAGTAAGACCTCTTCATATTATGTTGATCACTGACTCTTTCAAAATTTCAGGTCTTTAATAGAGCGTGTTACCTGAACCGTTTAGCCTGCTTTCTAGGCCTGACACTTGCAGCTTGCTCGTTGGGAAAGGGTATCTGCACCGCCTCCACGGACTCTGTACTCAAGCGATGACTTTCAATGGTTGTCTTGGCTGATGGAAGCAATGCAAGAGGTGCACGTTCCTTGCTGTTTGCCATATCTTTGACCATAGTCTGTTCTGTAGAATTACTGGTCGAAGGGGGTATGCCTTTTATGGAATTAGATATTAAGTTTAAATGTTTTTTTTAATTTCAGTTTTCCAAATAACATCCATGGGTTAATTAACACAGTACACCATTGGTTCTAAATTAAAGCTAAATCCCTAAATAAACAAACACATTCAGAAAATATAAACCATTCATTTAATAAATGGACCTACAGAAAACAATATAGCAAAATAAAAATGCATAAAAAATAAACATAGTAACTTGAAAGATTGGGTTGGTCTCCATGAAACAAATTCGTATAGGTTAAAGAGAGTTGAGTATGAGCAATTTCATATGATTCAATTTATAAAAGATAACCGAGGATTACATGAAACAACAGCCCTGACCGGTGTGGCTCAGTTGGTTGGGCATCATCCCGCATAGAGAAAGGTCACAGGTTTGATTCCTGGTCAGGGCACATGCCTGGGTTGCACGTTCGGTCCCTGGTCAGGGAGTGTGAGGGAAACAACCAATTGATGTTTCTCTCTCACATCGATGTTTCTTTCCCTCTCTTTGTCCCTCCATTCCCTTTTCTCTAAAAATAAATAAATAAAATATTTTAAAAAAAGAAGAAACAACAGCAACAAAAATATCCACGAAATGGTCAAAACCAGCTTATATTATACACTCAAACAAAAAAGTATGATAACATAAGAAAACCACTGCAATATTCAGTAGATGTTACAGATCACATAACCAGTGTATTCAAAGTATGATACTCAAAATGGCAACACCAGCATCTACTGGGAACATGTTAGAAACGCCAATCTTTGGGCTCTAATAATGACCTACTTAATAATCAATCCTGGGATGTAGACCAGCGACATCTATTTTAACAGACCTTTCAGATGATTTTGAGGCATTCAAAAGGTAAGAACCACCAGATTAGACCACATTTGAGATATATATATATATATATATATATATATATATATATATAATTGGCATACTAAGATAATCCTATATTAACCTTAAAAAAAAGATAAGGGTCCGCAATAGCTTACCAGGACTAATTTTCATCGCAACATTCTTGGTGGAAGCTGTGCAAGTACTCTTAAATATTAAATATATTTGATGAAAAGGCTTTAGTGATAAAGAATGACAACTTTTATCTGCCACTGGACCAATAAACTCTATGAACTGCTTCACTTTAAACACTCCATACTGATGTGGAACGAATGAACACGTCACTTTCTAAAAAAAAAGAGAGAGACAGAGAGAAAAAAAAGTTACCAGCTGCTATAGACTCAATGTTTGTGAAACCCCAAAACTCATATGTTTAAACCTAATGCCCAGTGTGATAGAATTAGAAGGTGAGGCCTTTGGTATGTGATAGGTCAGGAGAACAGAGCTTTCCTGAATGAAATTAGTGCTCTTACAAAAGAGGCCCCACAGGGCCCACTAGCCCCTCCCACCATGTGAGGGGCCCTCACCTGACCACGCTGGCACGCTGATCTGGGACTTTCAGCTTCCAGAACTGTGAGAAATACCTGTGTTGTTTATAAACTATGCAGTATAAGATATTTTGTTACAACATCCCACATGGCTTAAGAAAACAATACTGTACTGTTAGAACAAATAAAAGAAATTCCAAAAAACATGTTTATAAAATTTTAAGGAGACCTAGGTCATCATGATGATATTAAAGTGCTTTAGGAATATCATATACAGTATTGAAAAACCTTTATGATACATATTATTGGAAAATTATTTAAGAAAATTAAGTACAGTGGTACTTAAGCACTTCCAGAATGGCAGATTACGATCTCCAGAGTTGTATTCATCTACAAACAGAAAAAGACCACTGGAATAAATGTCAAAATCAAATTTTCAAAAATCAGTATTTAAAAATCACCTAAAACTTTGCAAAAATTCAATGAGTATATATTTAAGAAAAATAGTAAATGATTTTGTGGTATTTTTACTTATTGCAATCCTATCCTTCTATTGCCAGTTTTGTGCTCTTCTTGAAAAACAACAGCCTTACAACTAGGTAGCTGTGAAAACTGTTAGCCTAGCAGCCACTAAAGGGATAATAACTGGTTTGGGCCTCTCCAAAAAGCCATCCCCAGAGAACTGTCTCCAATTTGTCCTATCTGGAAGCTAGCTGACAAGTCTATTATGAGGGCATGTCTTTAATTGACCTGACTCAGAGCTCATTCTGTGTGAACAACTTTCTCCCCAAAGTTTTGCTCTCCAACTGCAAAAAATTTAGTAGTAATTGTTGAACATCACAGCATTACCATTTAAGGCTAATAAGAGGCTAAACAGACAGAGGAAGGAAGGAAGGAAGGAAGGAAGGAAGGAAGGAAGGAAGGAAGGAAGGAAGGAAGGAAGGAAGGGAGGAAGGAAGGGAGGGAGGAAAAAAAAGAAAAGGGGGAAAAAAGCACAAAATGAGTTATTCACAGGGTGTTTGAAAAGCTCTGACATATTCCTGGGAATCTTGACTGCAACACACATGTGCAGAACAGTGTACCTGCCCAGGAAATTGTGAGAAGGCTCCAATTTCTCACTTCTAGGTGACTTTGAAACCCAGTACAAGGAGGAACTGAAGGCCAGCAGGAGGGAGAAACTAAGTGACAAAACAGTGAAAACATTCCCTATCCAACACACTTAGAGGCTCTTAGCAAAGGCTATGTCATTTATTGATACACAGAATGTAAGAGAATCTCTGCCCAATCATAAGCTAACCTCTAAATCAACTCAGCGTATACCTGATTGGCTGCACACAACAAAGAAAACGACCTTTACCGAAGTGGCCTAGAAGGTCACTAAACAAACAAAACAACAACAAAAAACAGCAAGGACAATAAATCCTGGGGGCTGATTTCCAGATCAGATGTAAATTATATCATTTACAATGCTTAGATTTCAACAAAAGAATCGTAGGACACCCAAAGAAATAGGAAAGTATGGCCAACAGGAAAGATGTAATAAATAGAAACTGTGCCTGAGGAAACCCAAACCTTGGACTTAGTGACAAAGATGGTAAGTTGACTATTATAAATACGTTCAAAGGACTATACGAAAACATGTCTAAAAAATTCAAAGAAGACACCAAAGGAAAGAGAATAAAAATACAAATAAACAAGTAGGAGCATATTAAACGAAAAAGTTTCTACATAGCGAAAGAAACCATCAACAACAACAACAAAAGGCAACCTATTGAATGGGAGAGAGGACTGGCAAAGCACATACCTGATAAGGGGCTAATATCCAAAATAAATAAAGAACTCATGCAACTCAATAGTAAAAAAAAAAGAACTACAATTTAAAAAATAGGCAGAATATCTAAATAGACATTTCTCCAAAGAAGACACACAGGTGATCAACAGGTACATGAAAAGGTACTCATCGCTGATCATCAGGGAAATACAAATCAAAAGCACAGTGAGATATCACCTCATACTTACTACAACGGTTATCATCAAAAACACTAGTAATAACAAGTGCTGGCGAGGATGTACGGAAAAGGGAACTGTTGTGCGCTGTTGGTGGGAATGTAAATTGGTGCACTCACTATGAAAAACAGTTTGGATGTTTCTCAAAAAATTAAAAATGTAACTACCATATGATACAGCAATTCCCATTCTGGGTATTTATCTGAAGAAAATAAACACACTAATTTGAGAAGATATATGCACCCGCGCGTTCATCGAACCATTATTTGTAATTGCCAACACGTGAAAACAACCTAAGTGTCCACCAACATGGATAAAAAAAACACGGAATATTATTCAGCTCTAAAAAGAAGGAAATCTTGCCATTTGTGACAACATGCATGGACTCTGATGGCATGATTCTAAGTGAAGTAAGTCAGAGAAAAATAGATAGCCTATGATTTCACTTATGTGTGGAATCTTTAAACAAAATGTGCTCACAGATACAGAGAACAGGTTACTGGTGGTTGCCGGAGATAAGGGGTAGAGGGTGAAGGATGGTGGGCAGAATGGGTGAAAGGGTTCCAAAGGTACAAATTTGCAGTTATAAAAAAATAAGTCATGGGGATGTAATGTGTGATATGGTGACTATAGTTAGTAATACTGTATGGCATATTTGAAAGTTGCTAAAAATGTAAATTGAAAAGTTATCATCACAAGAAAAGAATTTTTTCCTTCCATACCAGCCTCTGAAGAACTGGGGGGGGGAAGGGGGAGTATAGGGGGCATGTAAAAGGCTCAGAAACTTACCTCTTCAGCAAGTACTCAGATCATTTGCCTCCCTTCACAGGAAGGCAGGGCCTGGGCCCCCCAAAGGCAAAACTACCACATCCTCTCACTCCTGTCTTAGGTTAGCTGGCACTGGGGCCGGCACCTGGGCTCCAGTCTCTACTCACAGCACTGGACCTTTACTTCTGCCTCACATGTGGACCCCAGCTTGGCCAACCTTCAGTCTGGCAGTGGGACCCGAAGAATCGTGCACTCCCCTTGGCATCTCTGGGATTGGGATGAGTGCCTGGCTCCACTTCCTTTTCACCTTTTGCTGCTATTGGCAGCTGCTGGCCCAGGGGCATCCCACAGCTCAGACCAGGGCTGCAGGACCCGTTCCTACAACCACCCACGCAGGGAGTGCCAAGCCTCCGTGCTGGATATTTAAGCTTAGGGGCCGACCCCTTGGGTACTAGATAAATAAATACTCTCTCAGAAAAAAAAGCATTTTAAAAGCTGTAACTATTTTTTGTACTTTACATTTCCTATAGTGTCAAATGCTTTTCTGGGCACATGAAAGGCACTTAACAAATAATTATGGAGACTGCGTGAGTGCCAATACCAAAGTATTCATAACTAGGCCACAGAAGAGCTAGGATTTAAAAACACTGGTGCAACCAATGTAGTTTTTAATCCTCCGCAAGGCATTTTAGCAAACCCTAGAATATTTCACCGTATGTGAAAGCATAGAAAAATTATCTTACCTGCATACATCTTTCACCAAGCTTGCCCCTTTCAGGGTCAATTCTAAAATTTGCAATTTTTTTAAAGTGGTATATCACAGGAAGAAATTTGCTGCGATTTTCCATAATAAATGTAACCTCTGACCGTTCGCCCATGGAACAAGGTGCAAAATTAAGAATGCTTCCTAAATCAAACTGTAGTACAACAGGAAGTCCTGAGCCTGTTAGGGCTAATTCCAATTTCTCAAATTGATCACCTGTTAAAAAAAAAAAGTAGCTTTTTAACATAAAAAGTGTTTTGGGAATCCAAGATATATTTCCTTAGTCCAAAACATGTCATCTGAAAGACTTGATGAGCTCTGGGTAGCTCATTCAATCTTTCATTCAACAAAAACAGTGCGTGCTTTCTCAGGGCCAAGTACCCTTCTAGGCCTTGGGGGTAATGGCAGTGAGTAAAATAGACAAAGTTCCTGCTCTCATGGACTTTACATTCTAATGAGGTGAAATTGGTAATAAAATAAGTAAGTAAATGTATGGCATTTCAGAGACGGTAAGTTCTATGGGGAAAGGTAAGGTAGGGTGAAGGGGAGCAGAATTTGTCACCCCTAAGTATGCCTCTTTGGCATAAGGGTCATTATTTTAGAAACAGCAGAAAAGCTCTGAAACCCAGAAGTTGACCTTTTGAAAAGGACATTTACATTTAAAAGGGAACTATCCCTTTGTCTCCCTCTCTGCATCTGGAAGGAACTCTCATCAGTGGAGACAGCAGAGGCTTAAACGTGCATAACCTTACCCTCCTCTACTGGGCTCTGCCAGAGAAGCTCCCATAATGGCTCCCCACCCCCAACACTTCTTTAGTCTTCAGCTAGAGATGGTATTTAAGGTGGTGGGCATTTCAAAGAGTTACTAAGTTTTCCTGGATATCTCCCATGTATGCTAGAAATACATATGCTATTAAACTTCTGTTTGTTTTTCCCCTGTAATCTTTTATTATAAGGGTCTCAACCAAGAACTTAGAAGAGTAGAAGGAAAATTATTTTTCCTCCCCTACAATGATGAGACACAGCACATCATCCTGGCGCTACTCTTTTATATGGGGAAGTCCAAAACAGTGTCTCTGATGGGGAGATGTTTGAGCAAAATTATAAAGGAACTCTGGAATAAAATCTAGTAAAAGTGCATTCCAGATAGAACAGCAAGGACAAGGACTCTAAAGGAGGTATTTGCTTGGCATGTTCCAAAAATCTGAAGTAACTAAATATGTCTGGGTAACAGTAGTAGAAGGATGGTGAGAAACGGTCAGATTTAAGATATATTTTTGAAGGTAAAGTTTATAAAATTTGCTGATGAATTGCATGTAGAATAGGAAATAAAACACATGATCAGCCCTGACTGGTGTGGCTCAGTAGGTTGAGTGCCGGCCTGCAAACCAAAGGGACACTGGTTTGATTCCCAGTCAGGGCACATGCCTGGGTTGCAGGCCAGGTCCCCAGTACAGGGTGCACAAGAGACAACCACACATTGAGGTTTCTCTCCTTCTTTCTCTCTCCCTTCCCCTCTGTAAAAACAAATAAATTAAATCTTAAAAAAAAACCTAGATTAACTTGCAATCCTTGAACAAATGTTCTATCAGACAGAGCTCAGAGTTCAATATCACAGACCATGAGATAAACAGTAACAGCAATCAATTCCTGACCTATGAACACAGTTCAACCCTGCTCAATAATCTGTAGCATGGGGCAAAAGTAGGTTTATAATTGTCGGTATACAAAATACAATAATTAATAACAGGATATTGTACCCTATTTACCAGAGTGCTAGATGTTGTTCTTTGACTATTACTGTATAGAGATTCTGAGAGCTGAGGATCTGGTAGAGATGGAATGGGTCATTTTTTCCCTTATCAATCTCTAAAAGACAATCTAGGATTGTAACAGGCTGAGAAGCCCCCAAACACCCACTAATATGGCTGGGGAAAGGGGAAGCAGAGCAAGGCCACTGAGAGTTACTTTGCACATCCAAAGAACTTGGCCAGTGTTTTAGTAATGCCTATAGCTGTGCCTGCCACACTCAGAGCCAGGGAGACTCTAACCCGTGATGCAGCCAGGAGGTGGCCCCCGGGCTACAGCGCCTGCTGGAGAGTAGGAAGGTGGTCATGGGGCCATGCCTGCCGAGACTAACAATGGCAGCTGAGAAAGGAAGAAGAGCCCAGAGTAAGGGCACTTGTAACCCTCTGTGGGAGGAGTTGGAAATGGGGTTATGGAGGAGGACCAGGGTAAGGATTTAAACTCAAGCATGGGGCAGCCGTGAGGTGTGGGTCACGCGGTCTGAAAGGATGCAGGAGGACTCTCACCAGCCCACCCCTAGGAGGGGGCCACACGGTTTTGGATTAAGAGCAGGAGCCTAGCCCAGCATGGACGACTGGGAAAAGCCAGAATGTTAAACTGGGAATCTGCCTAGCCAAGCTATAGACTTACATTTCTTTTCCTGAGAGACAGTACCTGACTGGCCTGGTTTGACAAGGGGAGGCAGGACTCTATGTTTATGGGCGTTTAGTTTTAAGAGAAGTTAGGACTTAAAAACAGAATTCTGCTGTTATTCTGAACCTGCATAACTTTTGAATAAATAGTTCCTTTCCTTTGCATAACGCTCTGCCGTGGGGAGTCACAGTGTCTTTGGCAGCGGGCAATAGCACCCAGTGGTTCTGTTACAGGATTACGTAGGAAAAGATGCCAGGTTGTTTGTTTTTGTTTTTTCACTCCTTAAACTATGATCAGCAATTTTCAACCTTTTTCATCTCTTGGCACACATAAACTAATTACTAAAATTCTGCAGCACACCAAAAAATATATCTTTTGCCAATCCGGCAAAAAAAAAAAAGGTAGGTGTAATTTTTATTCATGCACACTGGCCAGCTATTGTTGTGTTGGCTGTTGTCATTTTTTTACTTGACAATCTAAAGGAAAAGAGGTCAGTGCCCCTGACCAAATAGTCAGATATAGCATGTTTTAAGAATTCTTCTGGGACACCGGTTGAAAATCGCTGCTCTGGATCATATTTATCTAATGTCATTTTAAAATAATAAAGTCTCCTAAATTATAATTGGAAGATTACTATGTAAATGATTCTGAGGTTGATTTATTTCCTTTACATACCACAAGACAGTTTAAGTTCTCTTGATTGTGTTTGCATTTTCACTCCACTCAATAATTGTGTATTTTTATTATATCGCCTCTACAAATATTGATATCCAAACTTGTAAACAATTTAAACTGCTATACATTCGATGATTATATTCATTTCACACTTACTTTTGATGGCTTTAGTGTTATCATCTCTCAAAAACCCATCCTTACTTCCTACAGTGTCAAATCTCAAAAAGACAACATAGTCTTGCCTGTGTGCAGGATCGTCATCCATTGTGTGATCGCCGGTTATCCTGTGAAAAATTACAAGCAGTTATTTTTACAGCAAAGATAATATACTTTGTTACCTCTCACAAGGGAATATCAACTGAACCCTTAAATCTATGCAAACAGATGAAAGTTCAGGAATAAAAATATGACTGTGATCCATTTTCCAATATCACTGCACAGACACAGATGCTTGCCAAAGGAAGGCCACGGAATGTAAATATCCAAAAAATAAGTTCATGCCAACATTTGCAAGACAAGGGTTATTTAAAAACACTAAGTCATCAAGGTCCAACTCCAATGCTACTTTTTATGGAAAGTCCTTTTTTTTTTTGTATGCAGAATTCATTGCTGGCTAAGCGCTCTGTTCGATTCTCTTAAATAGTCCTTCTTACCCCTGGGTGTAATTGCAAACCTCTGTTACATAACTGATCCTCCCGTAGACTAAGCACATATTGCTAGCTACAGTCTTGTTAGAGGAGAACAGGTAATTTGGAGAACAGGCAAGGAAAGATGGGAGGAAGAGAAGCAGGACCAAAGACAGAGATGGGTTCCTCACAGGTCTGCGCACTGGCAGTCTTCACTTGCCTTAACTAGACGTCAGCTTTTCTAGCTCAAATACATACACAAAAGGCTGATGTGAAATATTACATAAGAATGCAGATATAATGTTGAGAACACACGCAACTACGACTTCAAATCATACTCCTATCTGTGAGTTTATGCTAGACTCTCAAAGTGACCACGCTGCCATTAAACAAGTAAGTGCTTAGAATTTCAAAGATTGTATATGGGACAGAATCCTTCAGATTCACCAAAGAAATTTCCTGTTTGAAGTTATAATGAATAAGGCAAGTATAGATTGTACAAATACAGTAATTACTTGGTGTATTCCCCTCCTTAACCCAACTTGGTTGTCAGCACACAATTGGTATCACCAAGGGACCTTGTAGTCGTAGAAAGAAAGACGTTAACTCTTCAGAATTCTCACAAACAAGGGTAAACATATTTAACAATTAGACGAGTTATCACCACACACTACAACCTCTCAAGTGCAGCTGAAATTGCTACTACATATTTAAAAACAGCATTTCCAAATACATTTTCAAACTACAAAACCAAACCAAGGACTCAGAACTGTGAAAAATATCCACTGGCAAAAGTCCTCATAGTCTGTATAAATTTCAGCAACCAACTGTGGTTGATCCCAGCAACTGCTGTACGCTTAAAGTTCATGATACTCGGTCAGCAAGCGCTTTTTCCCTGGCAGAGGCACCGTATCTTCTGTGAAGGCACCTAGAACATACAGCTGACACTGGCCATAACCTGGCTGCTTCTGCTGGGACAACGAGGTCTTGGTTGCCCAGATTGGTTTGGAGCCACAACCCAAAACTTCTACTCCCACCACCCCATGCCCCCAAGCTCTGCAGAAATTTTTTAATTTAACATGAAGTATGTAGAACCATATTTTTAAATATTGGCAATATTATTAAGCATGTTAGAAATGCTTAGAACCATAAACAGAAAAAGCCAATTTGTCCCTTCTGACAAGTTTTAATATTAAAGTCAATCTAATGAATGCATGGCTAATATATTTTTCATTAATAAGTAACATCTCAGTGGAATTAATTTTTGCTTACTTTGGGCTGAAACAAAATGTAATTTGAATCTTTTGATAAGGCAGTAAAGTCCCTTCATTAGGAAAACAGGAGATAAAAGTGGTAACATCTATGTTCTTCACTTGTCGGAAGTAGGTGAGGTTATGTATAGCGACATCTGTCCTCTGTTGAGTATTTGTGCCCTGTAATATAAAATCAGAAATAAAAGAGTATTAAGGCAAAACACAAAGTGAAATATTTTTAAGAGGTCCTAAACTAATGAGAGAAATTCCAGCAACCAGAAGATAGAGAACACCTGTGTCTTTAAAGTACCATACATAAATCTGAACAAGGTACATCATAAAATTCATAAAATTTAAAGAACTTTTAAGAAACAGATGAGAGCAGAAACCCCCACAATTAGTCGCTGATTTATAAGAGACATTTGGCTGATTTACTTCAGATATATTACTATAAATGTTAGCTTCATTTGCTGAACTTTTTCAGGTTACTCTTGAAGACACGTGAAATGAAATCTTAATCATTCGCATGTTAAAACTCATTTAGAATAATGAAACAAACACCTTGCTGGGAAGATGGACTTGAGAATTAGTTTTCCCATCTTCTCAATCTAAGCCTTCTTGATCAACAAACCTTTCCTGGCTCTAAGAACCAAAAAGAAAAGAAGAGAAGGGAAGGGGAAGGAAGGGGAGTGAGAGTGGGAAGGGGGAAAGAGGGGAAGGAAGGGGGAAAGAGGGGAAGGAAGGGGGAAAGAGGGGAAGGAAGGGGAGGGAAGAGAAAAGATAACACCAGCTTGTTGTTATTAATAAGTTCAAAATGATCTGCTTCAAAACATAATCCTTGATCTTCTGTTTGCACTATTTACTTACCAGTTCCTCTCCAACAGAATCATTTTGTATTACAGCCACCCAATTGACAGATTCTGGGCTATTATTGTATAGAAGTGCACGTTCAATCTTCGATGTTCCAAAGTAAGTACAGCCAAAGCGTATGCATTCCACCTTTGTATTATCGTTTATGTTTAACAGTTCGATAATCTGCTCAACCACACGAACTTTGATATTCAAGAGTGTGTATGGATGACCTTGCAATCTCACTCTACAAGGTAACAAATATAAATATGTATATACATTTAATTAGAATTCTATATATTTTATTTTTGTCCTAAATATTTATATAAATATAACTTTTATAAAAATCACATTATAATTAAAATTCAAAGGCCTAAGAACAGTTCCTTTCACATTCATGTCAGAGACTGTCAGGCCCTCTGTCTGAATCTCCCCAGCTGACATATGTGCAACCAGCCCTAGCTGGTGTGTGTGGCTCAGTGGATTGAGCCCTGGCCTGCAAACCGAAAGGTTCCCAGTTCGAATCTCAGTCAGGGCACATGCCTGGGTTGCGGGCCAGGTCCCATTTGGGGGTGTGTGAGAGGAAGCTGATTGATATGTCTTTCGCACATTCCTCTCTTTCTCCTTCCCTTTCCCTTTCTCTAAAAGTAAATAAATAAAATCTTTTTTAAAAAGTGACATGTGCAACCTAATTCATTGTCTCCTGGAGAAAACAAAGTTGGGAAACAATAGCGTGAATTGATCCCAAAGAGAAGTTATTGGTATGTCCACATCACCAATTATTTTGTAAATACCAGAGTTTCCTCTAGTTCTAGAATTCTGAGACTCTTTTCTAACTCATCCTACTCCCCCAAGTCAAACAGCCAACAAGGTACAAATTGGGAGCATGGCATCCTCCCCATCCTAACAAGCCCATTCCCTACAAAGTAAATGATCTCAGCAAAATCCCACTCTTTGCTGAAATGAATATACCCCATAAAACTTCACTTTCCAGACTAATTTGAATGCCCTGTTGAAACCGAACCCCACCTCACATTTATCCTTCTCTGGCCTAAATGTAGTCCTTTCGAATCTCACCCCATCAGATACCACAGACAACTGACCACTCCAAAACCCAAGCCACTCCACTCTCTCTCTGTCACAGTGAACATGCTCCACACCATCTCTCGGCATATCCCTCCTTCCTTAGCTTCCTTGACATCATACTTTCCTAGTTTTCCTCTAACTTATTCAGACCGTATGTCCTCATTCTTCTAAGACTTAAATGTTTTGTAAACTCCATGACTAATGGTATTTCTCTCCTACTCTTTCATACTCTACCCTCCTCAAAGTTATTTTCAATACCTTATGCTTCATCGACAATTTATCCACTGACAAACTTCAAGCCCATGGACCAAGAGTAAAACTTTTTCTGAGACTCGAGGTAAGTAAACCTAATAGGCCCCATAGTATTCTGCAAAGCAAATCAATTCCAACCTTTCAAAACTGAACTCAGATCTTCTCCCACAGTCCTGCCCCTTCTCTCACCTTCTCTTTCCATAACCAGTCACTAAATCTAGTCAAATCTACCTCTGTAACATACCTCTAACCTGCAGAATTCTCTCCACACTCCTAATTTGTACCTTAGCTGGTGCATTTATCAGTTTTCTTTTGCTTCATTATTATAGGTTCTAGTCAGGCTACCCATTCCACATCTATACTTCCTGATTTGTTTTGCACAACGCTTTCAGCACAACTTTTCTAAAATGCAAACTAATTAAGACACTCCCATCTTAAAACCTTCTTGAGATTCCACAGCCTTCACAATAAAAACCTAAGCTCCTATCAGGGCTCACAGCTCTTTCTCAAATATTTTTTTTTTTGGCTGTGACCTTCAGTAAGGAATATATTTTACATTGTAATGTAGGAAGCACCGGCATGAACATAAAGTTTTATAAATCAACATTTGCCCTTACTAGGTGAGATGCATTTTGATATTTTCCATTTCATTGCTGTAAAACTGGTAGTGCCCCATTACAGTGATCGCATATCCCACTAATGAACTGACACATGCAGCATTAAATAGCACTGTCCTATGCGGTCCTTTACTGGACCCTGCACCTGGCTTTCCTGGTCTGACTTCACATCACTCCTTACCTCCATTTCTTTGCCTCTACATTTCATTTGATTTCTCTGTGTGTAACACTGTCCATTTACCTCTAAAGGTTCAGGTCTTCTACTTACTATGCCTGAAATTATTCCTCTAACCCACTCCTATCACCAAAGCCCACCTCCTGCACACACACACACACACACACAGCTCAAACCACATCACTGTCTGTGTCTGGCTAATTCCTACTGACCAAAAGGTGTTTGGTTCAACCATCACCTTCTTAGCAGAGCCCTTATTTGATCTACTCCCTCCACCCACAAAATCCAGACTAGGAGCTCCTGTTATGTATACCCATATGCCATCCTCTGGTTCTTCTCATTTTTTTAATCCCTCGTGCTTAGCAAATATTAGAGACTCAATGAATTAATACTGACTGAAAAAAAAAAAAAACAAGTAGCAAACCCACATTCAAAGACAATAGATATATCTGAAGAGTGAAACAGGAAAACAGGTAAGTATTAAGTACTCTATTAGAATTAAGAACCATAGTACACACTTACTTTGCCACTTCATCTACAACTCTGGGCTGGTCTGCACAGAAATCCACTTTAACAGTCTTTGAGGACTTGGGCTCCACAACACCATTAGTTGGAGAAATGACAATTGGTAATGGGCCTCGGTATTCCATGGTAAACACACCTCAGGAGAACAAGAGCAGATGGTTTTTATCTGGAGCCTAAAAATATTACACTCATACTCTTAGTAGGGGACGGACAAGTATTACAGAGTATATGATCTATTGAGGACCAAGAATCACCACTTTGATTGTAAATGCAAGTTCCAGGGTCACCAAAGATATGTGAGCCTAGTGTTAGGACTCAACCTTCATCAACAGCTAAAATATATTGTCTGCTTACGGCGTTCAGATACTTTTGCTAAAAGCCTTCCCCACGGTATTCTATTTAATCCTCATAATGATTCCATGACATCAGTTCAATCATTACCTCTATTTATAAATAAGGAAATAGAAGATTAGAAAGACTGAGTGACTTGTCCAAAGACACGCAACTATTGTGGTAGACCCCAATTCTTCACCCTTCTCTGCATCCTTACCATCATCCTACCATGGACAAAGTATGTTTTCCTACCCCTTGACTTTGAACTTGAGCATGTGATTTGCTTTGGCCAATACCATGTGGCTACCAGTAACAACATGCCAGCTCGAACCCCTGATGTTCTCTCGCACTTCTACCATAAAAATGCTTCTCTTAAAGAGCTGCTGTCCCTCTGGCCTGGGCCCCAGAATGAGCAAATATGGAGCACAGCCACCCAGCTGACTCGCAGCCCTGCAGTGAGTAACAGAACGGCCCCAGCTGCCGCAGCTTGAAGCACAGCCACCCACCTGAGCTCAGCTTAGACCAGTCAAGTTCCAGCCCACCTGCATACAGATGAAAATTTTAAAAATAATTGCCCTTTTAAGATACAGAGTGGTGGGGTGGTTTTGTTACATAGCAATAGTGGACTACTAATGCTGGTAGCTAAGTAATTGAGCTGGCATGTTCACCTGGCTGTTTCTGACCATAGGACTCACACTTATAGCCACTGCCACTTCTCCATGGATGAATTAATGCAGTTCACACAGGACAGAGGCAAAAGGAAAGGGTTTCCTGAATCAAATAGTATATGAGAAGGAGCCTATAAAAATTGTTTCTCATAAAAGCAGAAATGGTTCATAATTTACGGTTATTTGGTGCCTGTATTAGAGCACACAGTCCTTGAGATCAGACACTATATTTTCCATCTCTGCGGTCCTGGCACCCCACCCAGTTCCTGGCACAAAGCTGTGCTCAAAATACACCCACAAATGGAAACAGCCAGTCACGAGTCTCCTAAATATCATTATACAATATTAACACAATTGAGCATACTGCCAACATAAACAACTTTGCAAATGCCCAATTCACGCATTTTAAATTACCTTTTATGACATTTTCCCAAATTATTCACTTTACTTAGGCAATTTAAATATTAGCATAATAAAAGTACTGACAACATGAAAAGACAACAAAACTTAAGTACAGAAATGACCTGATGGAAAAGGCAAATTCACAGTAACAAAATTTGTTAATCCAATCACTTTAGGAGAGTGCTAATGGCATAATACTTAAGGTTTATTTTCTGTCATAAAATAAAACAAATATTTATACAATTCTATCCATGCCAAATAAATAAGTGTTATTGACTCAGTTCTCCAGAAAAACAGAACTGCATGAGTTCAGTTAAGGCTGAGTCAGTATAATCGTTCCTGTATTGTAACCACTTGGATGAAATTTGTCAGGAGTTTAAGTGATGTTTCAAAAGTTTATTCAGCAACAACCCTAAAACCAAAAGAATATTAGTCAGTCTACTAAATATATGAAAACTGTGGGTACACAAACATTACTGTGTTGGATATAACTTTAATACCATTAGTAATCACGGCATATTTGACTGTTGTATTTTCTAATTGCTAACAACAGGAACAAGGGCATCATCCTAAGAGTATCCTTGAAGGAAGGATGTTACAGATAAATTCTGCCAACGATTTTCAATTCTTCCCAGATATAACACTGGTTAATGTGTGCAGAGTAAAGTATAAGGAGATAAGAGGAGACTTCAGAGAAGTAATTAAGGCTGGTGCAATTACTAAGCAAGAGAAGACGACGGCCCCTTATGGAGAAGTGGCAATGGGACAGAGCGGTAGAATTATTGACATGATCAGGAAGTGAATAGACAGGATTTAATAACTGACTAAGGGGGCAGGAAGTGAAAAAAATGGAGGCCTCAAGGATTTTGCCAAGTTCCTGACTTTCCCAAATACATGGTGGTGACATCTAATGAAAAAGAGAAGAGGACAAGTTTTGGGGAGAAGCTGAAGAGTTTGGTTTTACGCATGTTAAGTTTGAGAAACCTGAAGGAAGTGCAAAGTATTGTGTAGACTTCAGCGAAGTAACACGAATGGAAGTGATCGCCTAGGGAGAGCACGTTGACTGAGGAAACGTGAGGGTCCATGGCAAATCCTAAGGAACACCCACATTTAATGTGCCAAAAAAATGGAGAGCAGTCCCCAAAAGAAAACTGAAGAGGAGGGAGGCAGTAGAAAAGGAATAATTCTAACATCAAGAGTGATTTTTTTTTGAAGACTTAATACATGTCAGAGGGTGTGCTAAGCATTTTATTAATCATCACCCCAACAATAGAGGGCAGACACTATATGTTTCTCTACACATGAGGCAGTGGATATTCAGAAAGTGTAAACCCCTTGCCTAGGGCCGCCCAGCCAGTAAATGTTGCAACCAAGATTTGGGCCCTGGAAGACCTCATGCCAGGACGTGAGCTATTTATTATTAACCATGATTTTATAGAAGAGAGTGAGGGGTCACAGAAGCCAAAGCGGCCAACTGTGTCAAATGTTAATAAGCCTTGTAAAATAAAATAAAGAACAGGAGAGCACATACAGCTGCAGCTGAGATGAAGGGTCTTTTGTACAAACCTATTAAGTGTTTTGAATCAGAGTTGCCCTACCTTTTCTAGAAAAGCAGTTTAGACACCGAGTGGCAAAATACACATTGTTATCTGGCCTTTATTCTTCTAAAACAACAGGTAGACAGGTAGTAGTTTTATAGAATGCTACTGAAAACCAAGAGTTACCTACCCAAGGCCATTTTTATTGGCTATGTACACTTTCCCTCCACTTAAGTTTCCTTGGGTCTAAGCATACCAAAGATGTACCAGTCTCTACCTGTCTCCAAATGACTAAGTTTTGGAGACTTCCATATGTGATTAAATGGGTTACTTCCAAAATCACCTTTCATTCAAAGCTCAATGGTTCTTTACTAAACCACTGAACTAAATCAATTAGACACAGGTTTACTGAATGTCCACTATATGTCCAGCATGAAAAGTATATTGAGATTCCATGGCATCAGTTTCCAAGAAAAGAAAAATATGCATTGTGAATAAATAGTGTGTGTTTCTGGGTAGTTTGGGAGGATCCCGAGGACCACACATGGGTTGGGTCCAATTTAGCAAATCTCCTGGATGACAGAGGATGCCCGGCTTTTCTAGATAGTGAAGTGGAGAGGTGATGCTGACAATCAGGAAAAGGGGCAGAGTGGGCATTAAGAGCAAGAAAAAGGTCATATATTTTGCGCCAAATGACCCAAATAAACCTAAAGGATGATGAGTTCTATGGTAGCTATTCAAACCCAGAAATGGTGTGTAAAGGTCACACTAAGGACTTTAAAGACTGTTCAACATCACAACACTGTAGTAGGAAAATGTCTACTGAAATGTTGAAGAATGCTGAGAGCAAGAGATTTATAAATGATTGCAATTCAAGGCAAGCTGAAATAACAATGTTTTTTTCAATCTTCAAAGATAACTGAGAAACAATAAAATCGTGAGAGAACACGGAGTTTGCCAGCTCATAAAGTTCTAATAGCAGAGACATCTTACAGATTGAACCGTGTCTTTTCAAAATGAAAAGATAAGTGCTTCTTTGCACAGTCAGGAGTGAACTTAGGAAACATTCTTTAAAAGGGTCAGAAAACAAAACGTTCAAACAACATTTGGGTAAATCCATGGAGCGATGCTTCACGAAGGGCTGCATCACAAAGTTGTTACACAGAGAAACTTCGGGGTCTACAAAACCAAAGACGATAACCGAAGTGACACCACCAAAGAGAGTAAACAAAGCTCTACAAACCATGAACCTGAGGGGTGTAGCTCTTCCCGTCCTCTTAAGCATACATGTAAATTTGTAAATATTTGACCTTTCACTCTAAAACTTAAAATATGTGGCACATAAAATCCTTTTTAAAATTTTATTAAAATCATCTTTGGTTGCTGAATCTATTTTCTGCATAAGTGTTTTTCTTCATGAAAATACACTGTTATTCTCATGAATATTTAGATATTGTGCTTCTAGGTAATAAGGACTTTATGACACTGTACAGGCACTTGCTGTAAATATAAAACATGCTATCAATCTTGGTAAAGGTGGAAAAATAACATTATTCAACCTCAAGAATGAGGGACAAAGTCAACGCTAAGAAAATGTGTTTCATTTGACAATATTTTTTTCTTTTGCAAAGCAATAGTAATTAACATTTTATAGTTCTAAATTATGATTTATGAAACATAGTATTCACTACAAATACTATGCACACATAAAATATTAATGCAATATTAAAAGCCAATGTAAATTATTTTTCCTAAAATATATGGACCCAGGTCTGAGGCTTAATTTCATTTATTTTATTAAGTAAAGTAATATTAAATATCCAATTAAAATAAAATCATATTTTTTACTTATGGAGAGCTTTTATATACAATAAAACTGTATAATCTGGTGAGATTTTAAAATAAAGAGAGGAAATGAACAAAACTTTGAAGTATATTTGTTATGGACAACTGCTAAAAGAGGGGGCTGTGAATCAGAGAATCCATTAATTATACAAGGTATATTTTTCAAATAGTATCAACTATCTTCTGAAACTGTAAGTTGATTTTTATGACATGAGTATTTACCTTGAACCTTGCCATGATTAGTGATTCTAACCTCTTTACAATGCACTTTACTATTGGCAACCAAAGTCCCAAAATTAACTTCTGGCTCAATTTCCAAATCACAGCATGGGATCAATCTAGAAGAGGACAAAAGAGGACCACATAATGAATTTTAACGATTATAACCTTGTGGTTAAGTCTACAGGCCCACTTACTGGCGGCACATTTGTCAGTAAAAGGAATTATGCAATAAAGACATGAAAACAAGATAATAAGACACATTTTAAACAAAGAAATCAGACTTTATGCATCTGAGTACGTGGTATACCCTACCAAGTCCTCACCTTGAGAGGCTACCCACATGTCTCAATATTTTTGTTGCTTAAAACACATTTGGAGCTCTGTTTTGGAATCTTCACCTAAGCCTATCAAATGCATTCTTTGACCCTCCTCAAAAAGGGTAGGACTGACCGTAACAAAGAAAAGTAGTTTGGATGATACCAAATCTGATTAAATAAAAGAAGGTGTGATGCTATGGCGAAAAATGGAATGCAAATACAAATTTGAGGGAAAAAAAACATAAGGTAAAATTTTCAATTATTAACAAATTACTATATTACTTTCATTTTACTGGACACGTCTGAGAGAGGCATGTAACTATCTTATAAAAACATTTATTATATATAAGCAATTGTATCTTTGCAATCTTAGAAATTTTGAAATGTGGGAGAAGGATGTAGTTTTTAGGAAGACATAAAAAATGTTCAAATTCACAGATTTTATATTTCTCTACTAAAGCACTTTAGGAATATCAGATAGTACAAACTTCTGGTTTCCCAACAAGATTGCATAAATCCATTTTTCCATGTTCCTCCCCACTAAACACCACTATAAAGCCTAGAAATGGTGCAAGAGGCAATCAAAGGAGAATCATGAAAATTGGTGAAAAGGTAGAGCTGGCTGGTTTGGGACCCGAGGACTGTAGGAACAACACGGAAATGCAAATTAAAGCTCAAATGAAACTCCAGTATTGAAATGGTCAAAATTAAAAATAGTGACAGCAACCAACGCCAGTGAAGATGCAGGACACGGATTGCTCATACATCGCTCACTGGAATGTAAATGGTACAGCCACTCTGAAAAGCAAGCTGGAATTTTCTTTTAAACTAAACATGCAACTACCATATGAGCCAGCATATGAAGATTAAAATATATTTTCACACAAAACGTGTACATGAATGTTCATAGCAGCTTTGTTTATAATAGCCAAAAATTTCAGGGCTTGGGATCAGCCCTGAAACCCTTCAACAGGTCAATGGCGAAACAAACTGTGGTATACGTGTACCATGGACTAGTTCTCAAGAAGCAAACTATTGATATATATTCGACAACTTGGAGTTTTGCTGTGAAAATAAAGGTCAATCCCCAAAGGTTATACAACATATTTGAGATGAAAAAATTTAGAAATTTTAGATTCGTGGTTTTCAGTTTAGGGATGGTGCCTGTGAGGCAGAAGGGAGGTGGGTGTGGTTATAAAGAGTAACAAGAGGGAGGGATCCTTGTGGTATTGGAACTGCGCAGTATATTGACTATAGTGGTAAATACGAAATCCTATACAGGTAATAAAATTGCATAGAAATTAAAAGCATATACACACACATGATTTTAAGTAAAGCTGTGGCAATCTGAATTCAATAGGTGGATTGTTCAATGTAAATTTCCTAGTCGTGGTATTATCCTATTGTTTTGCAAATTGTTACCATTGGGCGACATGCACAAGGAATCACTTCTTTTAATTGCACGGGAATCTGCAACCATCTGAACATTTTTTTAAATAAAAATATAGCAGCAAGCTTGCTCATGACATCTGCCTTCAGCCCTGACCATCACACTTTAAGGAGGCAGTGCTGTCTCTCTGTTGAGACTCTGGCAAGCAGCTGGCCTCTGATGAGAGAGGGCATATTATCCGTTCTTAGTCCGTGCTGAGGACTAAGGCAAATATCCGTTCTCAAAGGCAGAAGTATCTTCCACATTTCTCTCCATATACAGCACAACCAAGCAAATCTGAATGCTGGTCATAGGTATGTCGATGTGCAGAATGGGCCCAAAATGGCCTTACTCAAAATAAAATGTAAAATGTAAATTATATATTTGTAATAGCATAATAGCTTTTGTTTCTTTCCTAACATGTATCTACTATTTGATTCCTACGCAGAATGGAAGAGTGTGCAAAATCAGAACTTCTCAACAACACGGAGAAAGAAAATAATTGCAGATCTAAATGTAGTTTATTAAAATGAAAAAACACAAGGGGAAAAAAAGACACATGTTTAATATTAAAACCATATTAATATTTCAATATAAATTCTGCTGCTGGTAGACAAATACCGCTTTCTTTACTAAGTCTTTCTGTCTAAATGTACCAAAAAATAGGGGAAATAAAATAGGATGTGACATCAAGAAAAAAAAAAGAATACATGCACTTGTTGAATGTTTTTAAGTTACCTCAATTAAAAAAATACCAGCAAACTAGTCTTCGTTTCTTTTAAACCAAAATTTGCTAAAATTTTTCCCTTTAAGTTCAGTTGTAAGGAAACTATAGATAAAACAAGCCATGTTAGTCAGGGAATATAAAAAATATATACTTTGACCCTAATTTTTATTTGAAGAGTGCTCAAAATGTCAGCATGGAATATGAAGAATACGTACCCAGCAAGAGGGATCTCTATTGCTTTGTTTCCTACCGCAATATAGAGTTGGTCAAAAGTGTTTTCATCTTTATTTGGATGATATTCCACCATCGCTGTAATCTGAAGTCCTGAAGCAAGTTCTTTCTCCATACTGGGAAAAATCACTTTGAACTTCAGGGAAAGAAAAAAGAAAATCAAATTACACATCTTAACTCCTAAGAAGAAAATCATGTGAGCAAAATCATGCTAGGAGTGTACATTATTTCAAGAAATATTTCAAAACATGGGCAATATTGTTACCCTAAAGGCAAAGACTAAATGGCTGTTTATACTTATCGGATTCTAGATCCTTCAGATACGCTTTTATCAGTATGACAACTGAAACTGACAATGCGGTCAGTTGAGAAATATGTAAATGCTGAGGGGTATTTAAATATAGAAAAAAGGAAAAGCAAACTAATAAAAATGTTACTCAATCGTGTATACATGCATAATACATATAAGCATACATATATACATACATGCATACGGACACACACACAGCTTTTTATATACTTTCCACATGGGAACTCAGACTTCATAACTTTCAGGAAATATAAAAAAGAAATATGCCAAAGAAGGGAAAAAACACTTTTGTTCTTTCCAAATATTTGCTAGACCCCAGGAAAAAAATTAAGGAGCAAAGAGGACTGCTATCGGTTGAGCACTTAGAATAGGTCAAGCACGCTGCGTCTCGATGCACGTCTACAGTGCTGTAAGACTGATATCATGGCTCCCAGCATATAGATGGGGAAACTGGAACTTGTAGAGTATAATTAATGCCTACGGACACTCAGGCACTGTGGATTCAAACCACACATCTACCTGCCTCTAAAACTTAATCCCTTTCCCCACAACTGTACAGAGTCCCTCTCCTGAATACATAATCTCTTTAAGGAAGCAGGCTATATGCCCGTTGAAAGTTAAATAATGTAAACCTGGGACTAATTAAGTATCACATGAGTGATACAGCTGTGCGTGTCATGAAAATCCTCGGGAGAACATGATTACTGTGGGCTAGGAAGAAGTGCACTTGGCCTAGGCTTAGAGATGGATGTTAAAAAGTGGAGAAGCAAGAGAGGTGCTCCCTGTGGGGGCAGGAATACTTCAGACACAACCGGAGAAAAGAATAAGCAAAATAATGTCTCAGCAGGCAGCTAATAAGCTAGTCTCGCTGAGCAAAGAGCTTCAATCAACAGCGATGGAAGTCATGTTGAAATGAATTATTCAGGGATTTCAATGCCAGGCTGAGTCTAAGCAGTGCTTTAGAGCCAGGAAGGAGATAGAGCACTGGAGTGATTTGTTGATAACCACCGATCTGAAAGCATCATACCTCCAACAAACAATGATTCTAATACCTCATAACTATCACATTGCAATCCTCAACCCCCCTGCAATTACAAAACAATCAGAAAACAATAGACTGTTCCTCAGATAGGCCTTTGGGTGCTGGCAGTCCACACGCCATGTTTGACTGTCTTCCCTGAAAGTGGCTCTGTCTTCAAGAAGGGAAACCAGGGCTTCAGCAGCAGGTGCTTATGGTCAAACTACAAGTTGCTGAGCACTTTGAGTAACCTGCAAATGTGTGTAAGGCACCTCCCTGCTCTTAGGAGCTTCTGAAATGAACATTCAGATAAAAATTAAGATTTACCAGGATTCAGCCCTGGCTGGTGTGGCCCAGTGGATTGAGCACTGGACTGCGAACCAGAGGGTTGCGGGTTTGATTCCCACTCACAGCACATGCTTGGGGTTGCGGGTCAGGTCGCCAGTAGGGGGCGTGCAATAGGCAACCACACACTGATGTGTCTCTCCTCTTTCTCCCTCCCTTCCCCTCTCAAAAAGTAAATAAATAAAATCTTTTAAAAAAAGATTTACCAGGATTCATGGGCACACAAGTCCAAACTATGATGAATGTCTTTAAAAGCAATTGGTATCCAGTAGGGTAGAAATAATTTGGAGATAATTTGGAGATAAGAGAAGACTTGTTAGAGAAAATGAGAACACATATTGACCCTCAGGAATGGGCAGAATTTGGAAAGGAGTGATTCTTGCAGGAGTATTTGGAGGAAATAAAAACATGGGTCAAAATTTTTTTAAAAGTCTGAGTCGTGGCAGTAAGGAGACAAGTACGAGTAAGACAGGCCTGACTAAACCAGAGGCCACACGAGTCAGGAGAGTGTGGCAAAAGTATATCTTCTTCATTTTCTACCAGCAGCCCACAGTAGATAGTATAAAGCACTTCATAGGACACATAGTAGGTACTCACTACATAGACAATGCAGAATCTTGAGCCAGGGTGGAAAATAACTAGTACCATGTGTTAGAATCATTTTCTAAGTAATTATAATAACGGCGATGACGAGGCTCTCTACAAAACACCTTGTTTTTCTTTAGTCCTCCAAGACAGTTAATGCATTTTCTGCTCATCTGTCTCTTCCCTACTTCCCATTATAACTATGAAGGATCTGCAGTGCCCATCATGGTCTTGCAACAAAGAGAATTCCACAATGCAACGGGCCCCTGACTTTGACCTCTAACTAGTAAGCCTCTCTAGTCATTCTCTTGTCAATGTCAAGACAAGTGGTCTAAACAGTTTTTCTTTTTAACTCTTAAATGCAAGCCAAAACAAAACAAACTATATCATGGTTCGGTCTGCATAAAAACCAGGAGATATCCATAAAACAGTGTTTGTCCACATCTGGGATTACTGCCAGCTTGAGGTTTAAAAGAAAGTATTTTCAGCCACACGTTCACTTGTTCAATAAATATGTACTAAGGTAGTGAAATAAGTTTTCCCACTAATTATATAGTATTTGGAGGAATCAGGTACTTTTTGATGTAATGAGCAATTAATAGTATCTTGGGCTGTACTATTAAAAAATAAACACATTACTATTGTTAAAAAATGAATAAGAAAATGAAGAATGTGTGATTCCATTTATATGAAACACGAGAACAGGACAAACTAATCTTTGGTGTCAGAAATCAGTATAGTGGTCATCTCCAAGGGGTGATTAGTCCAGGTACTATAGGAAACCTTCTCAAGTACTAGAAATATTCCATGATTTGGTCCAAGTGGTGGCTACATGGGTATATACTTTTATATATATATTTATATATATATATATACTTATATAAGTATATATATATATATAAATATATATATAAACTCATCAAGCTTTACTTTCAAGATTTGGGCACTTTAGTGTAGATAAATAGTACATCAGTTTTTTTAAACTTATAAAAGATAGAACATGAAAGTCCTTTCTTCTCATTGCCCTCCTATATTAACTGTGTTAAACATATGTAAGTTTACAAAAACACAGACACCTTTCCATTTCTGTACATGTAAGTCCAGCTAAATCCAATACTATTCATCATTAGGAATATTCCATGAAAAGTCAGTTATTCATCACCTACACATCAAAAATTCTTATTACCTTTCCTGTATCAAAAGTCTCCCTGGTAACAGGCGATCGGAGTAAACAAATAACTATCCATTCACACCCATTTTCTAACTGTGCGATAGAGATAAAATTATGTCAATTTGTAGTTCAGAAGATAGGGCCAGCCTCTCAGAACATTAATTTTGCTGATGATTAGACATTGACTGACATCCTGTGAGTTTCTAAGTCCTATGAGGGAAGGGCTATGTTCATCTGGCATTCCTCACACCTACTGCTTATTATATAGTAGGTGCTCAACAAATACTTGTTAAAATGTAAATAATAAACCTTCCCAGTATCCTATAATATCTGGAATAATCAAGCACTTTATGGTTCAAAGATTGGTCATCATTAACTCTATAGAATCATGAGACAGATTCTGGGCCAAACGGAGACAGCCATGGAACCCCCTTCCCTACTTTCCATACCGAGAATGAAGAAATTCGGAGGTTCTAGATCTAATTTCCCCACTCTGTGTCCCAACCCTAAGTAAACAGGATAAACAAAGAATAAAAATAAAAACAAAAAAGCGAGCACAGGTATACATAGACACCTAACTTGCCGCTCCCCAGGAAACCCAATCCGCCCCCCATCCCTGCAGGAGCCCAGTGCCTAATCTCCGGGACGATGCGGGCACCCAAGTGGGAAGGCAGTGTTAAGAGCCCCAGTCCTCCTGAGGTCCTGCTCGGAACACTTTGGGGTGTGTTACCCGTTGGTTGATCGGCTCCAGGAACCGGATCTTCTGGTTGCTGCGGCCAAGATTGTGGATAGTAATTGGCTGGCGGTACACCTTCCCCGCCACGGTGTCCTGGAACTTCAGCTCCAACGGAGTCACCCGTAGCTGCAAGTCCTTCGGAGTCTCCACTTCTCGAGGCATCAGGGAGCCCCTGTGTGCGGAGTCCCTGTGGGTAGTCATATCTGCCCTCTAGGTAGCCCACCAACTGAAGGGGACTTGACCCACTGAGGACTAGCGTTAATGCGCACTAGTGTTTACGCCGTCGCTAGGCAACCACTGGGCACTGCGCGCGCCGAAAGTCTAACCGGCCTCTGTGCCACGCAGGCGGCGCGATCTGGAGATTCGAAGTGAGAAAGCAGGCCAGATCTCGCGAGAACGTCGGGGTCACAGGTGTCACCAGAATAGCCGGAAAATTTGCTGTAGCAGCCCAAATCCCAGAGGCATCTCACTTTGCCCTGGACTGGCAGAATTTTAAGATCACATCGGCGGGGACATTTTCCTGAACTTTTCTCAAGGTGAGGCCTAAAGAGCAGTGGAAGTGATGTGCCCACAGGAGGGTCTATTAAAGCAGCAAGATGCAACAGTTATGGAGGAATTCAATGGAAACAGAGTGAGGGCCCCTAGGGGTCCTATTTAGTGGCCTTTAGGCTAGTGTTTCTAAAAAATGTAATAGCAATCCTCTATGTCTTTTGTTAAAATGCAGATTATGTTTCAGTAGATCTGGGGCAGGGCCTAAGAATCTATTAGTAACAAGGTCCCCGGTGATGACTATGCTGCAGTCCAAGGACCACACACTGAACTTTGTTAACCACCCTTGTTTCTTCATTTGTGAAACCAAGGCGCCGCTCAGAAGACTGACATCAAACATCTTCATAGCTAGACGAGCACCTTAACAACAGGCAATGATTCGCAATGCCCAATCCCTACTCTCTCCTCATCCTCATCTACTGTGATAACCTTAGGGTTTCAAAACATATTAGGTGAGTGATATTTCCCTTCTTCAATCTACCTCTAATCATAACTGTTTCACACTTATTCTACAGGCCTTTATTAATTTGGAGCCAAGCACTGCTTTAATGGCTTTTATTTTTGTTTCTTATTTTTTAAAGACTTTATTCATTTATTTTTAGAAAGGGGAAGGGAGAGAGAAAGTGGGGGAGAGAAACATCCATGTGTGGTTGCCTCTCACGTGCCCCCCACTGGGGACCTGGCCCGCAACCCAGGCAGATGCCCTGACTGGGAATTGAACCAGCAACCCCTTGCTTCGCAGGCTGGCATTCAATCCACTGAGCCACCAGTCAAGGCTATGTTTTGTTTCTTATTTTAAAAACTAGATGGAATTCATATATATATATATATATGCTCATACTTTAATTTCCTCCAAGCAGTTTCTCATCCTTCAAAACCTAAATATCATTGTCAATCCTTTTCCACAACTGTTTTAAAAGATTCACACCGTATCAAGATGGTAAATAAGTTATTACTTCATTTTAAAGTTGCCCTGAATATAAAGACGAGTTTGAAAATGTCTTGGAATTGTAGTTGTCAATAGTTGAAAATAGTACCTGTGGTGGTGTTGAGGATTACTATTTGCAAAATCATATGAATTGATAGATTAAAAGCATCTGCATTATTTTCAAAATTCTATAAATTTTGGTTAACAAGTAGGAACTCGCTAGATGTTTATACTAATCACTACCATGATATCATGATACAAGTCCGGTCCATGACCTGCAGCCCCTCTGCAGGGCAGCTGAACAGTGAGAGCTGAAAGGATTACAGCTGCCCAAGGACCTTGACGGAACCAAGACCACTGTCTATGCAAAGCCCTCCTGCAAAGATTGGAAACTCCAAAGGGGTCTCAAAATTGTTTTCTCAATTTTGTTCACTCTCAAGAAGACTGACCCAAGTCTGACTTCTACGTAGACTCTAAAGATACAAGTGGTTTAAATCAAATGAAGAAAAATTTTGTTTCCCTGTTCCGTTCGTACTCTCATCAGCTAAAGAAGGGTTTCACGTAGTTCTCTCCAAGTTCACCAAGCCTAAAGCTCTACCACTGCCCTTAATAACTATAGTTAAGCCTCCTTGATTGGTTGCCTATATTTTTACCTACTTGAAGTGTAAATTTTAGATGAAGTTGAAAGGAAGCAGAGTTTGCCACCCTAAAATATGCCTTTTGGGATTTTGATTATTTTAAGTTGGTGAGGAAGATGGGAGGTGGTCCACAGCACTCAAAGAAAAGGCCCATAAAACAACTTTGGTTAATTGCCTGCCTCTGCTCACTATCATTTTAGAAGGGTCCACGGTGCTCAAGGAAAAACCCATAAATAACTTTAGTTACTTGCCCTAACGTTGATTAACTGCCTCCAGTCACCTATCTGTTTTACAACTGATGACAAAACGTGATCTGGAGCAAGGTAAGAATCTGGGTTAATAATCCTTCACACATACCTACATTTAGGGAGTCACCTGCCCTGCCCCCCACCCCAGCCGGCACCACCTTTCCCCGTCAATCAATATGTAACTCCCTGGCCCCCACTGAAATCAGAAAAGCGGGCATTTGTGCTGCTGATAGGGGACTCAAGAGTTGGAAAATTTTAGTTTAAGGTAAAAAGTTATAAGCCTAGCAAGTAATGTATATGTTAAAGCTTTTGTTTCAGAAAGTACAGATAAGGCCCATCTGGGGCTCCTGGGAGAACAGCCGACCTCCTGGGGCACTGCTAAAGATTACCGCCTGGGGACAAGTGGAGGCATCCGGGCCTTTGTGTTCCAGGGAAGAGACAGACGACCACCCACCCTGGCTAACTGCCCAGGACAGGAATGTTGCAGCTTCTTTCACCGAATCCTCCCTGAATCTCAAAGCCCTCACCTTGTTTATTCCCTGCTATAAAAATATAAAAACCTTGGCCTGGAAAGAAAAGACAAGATATATGAACCCACCATCTTCTCGGATCGCTGGCCATCTGAATAAAGCGCCCCTAAAGATTCAGTCGCTGTCATTGCTTATTGGGTTTGGTATTGACAGGCAGCCCAAATGCTGGTGTCTTTTCCGGTTTCACTGCCTGTCACCTACCAGACCCAGTAAGCAGAGACAGGGATTGAATCTTTATGGGCGCTTTATTTAGATGGCCTGCGATCTGAGAAGACCCCAGGTTTGTACACTAACAGACCTTGTTACATTTCCTTTCAAGCCAGCCTTTTTACAACAGAGAACAATGTGCAGTAAGGGGTTTTGTAATTCAGGGAAAATTAAATTTAAAAAAACAGCAGCATTCTTGCCTTGGGTAGTTAGCTGTCCCCAGGGCGGTAGTCTGTCTGTCCCTGGAACACAATGGCTCTGATGACTCCAGCTGTGCCTCAGGCTGTGGTCTTTAGCAGTACCCCAGGAGGTCGTCTGGAGCCAGGTTGGACTGTACCTTCAGTTCCTGAAATAATAGCTTTAACATATTGTTTACCTACTAGGTTTATTAACTATTTACCTTAAACCAAAATATTCCAGCTCTTGAGTCCTCTATCACCATCCCCACAAACTATGTAAGTCCTCAAGATAGGACATGGTGCTTCTTACTGCTTCCAAGCCTATGGCTTTCACAGCCACCTTGGCAAGGCCCATTTTCTTCCATGAGAACTTATTGAAAGGGTCAGGCCAGTCTCCCAGCCAGTCAGACTGCTAATGACCCCGTCGGCCCAGTTTCCAACCCTCTGGACTACCTATGACTCAGTTGTACCGACTCGGTTGGTAGCCTGCAGCTTAATAGAAACTCTCCCACCATGCACAATAGACACCTGGCACCAGCCACAATGGCCGGTGGTCAGACTGACCCTCCTGTACCTGGGAACAGTCTGCCCTTTACCTAACCCATTGTCCCGGCTCACGTCCTGTAACCTCCGAGGCACCCACCCAAAAGAACAACCCCTCCCCTATGCTGCCACAGACCCCGCGCTTTTTCTTTTAAAAACCGCACTCCTGCCTTCCCCCATTGCTGCAGTCAGTCCCAACTCAGCCCACAGTAAGCTCAGCACCAAATAAAGGCACTTGGATCAGATCATCTGGTTCCTCCTGCCTCTATTTCTTGTGTATTTCTAACATCACTAATAAACTTTGCTGGCATGCTCACAGACTTGCTGATCTGAAATTCTTAACTGCATAAGAAGAATCGAGTTTTTCCTATAACAAAAAGGCTCAGAAAGAAACTTTGAACCTCCCTCCCTTTGCCTGCTTAAAGGAATTCAGATAGAAAAACCTGCTTTTGGAAGAGGAGCTATCACCTTAGCATAATAAAAACTAAGTGTGGCAGACAGCCGAGAGCCAGTAAAGCCTGTTTGTTTGACTCCCCTCCGTGTCCCATTGTTCTGGGTGGCTGGGCAAGAATTTGTTTATCAGAAGTTTGCTGTTTTCATCTACCCGTAAATTATCTACTTTATCTTTGAAATCTCAGACCCCTGCCTCCTTCTTCTTGTCAAGAATGACTTATAGCCCTCAACTGCCCAATGTGTCCTAGGGCCTCATATTCTTATGTAACTGGCATATGTTAATACATAATAAATTTCCTCCTGTTATTAGGTCTCGTAATAGGTTCACTTCGGATGCACTCTGGGTTGTTTCCAATCTTTACTAATGCAAAATGCAAACAGGGCTGAGATGAATATCATTGTACATATCTTTTCTCACACGTGTGAGTGTATCTAGAGAACAACATAGAATTACTCTAAGTAGAATTAGGGAGTCACATGTCTATGCGCCTCTGATTTCAATAAATGGTACCAAATAGCTCTTGAGAGGGCTTATAGCCATCGCAGTCTGACTAGCAATCAATGAGAGTACATTTTTCCCTACAGGTAAACTATCGCAGTCATAGGCAGGGTTTCTAAAATACCCCCCTTAAAGGCATCTTGCATTAATTCCCAGAACCTGTAAATATGATAATTTTTCACTCACAGGAATATGTAGCATTCTATAGCGGAGCTGATCTTAAGATAAGGAGAATATACATGTGGGCCTGATCTAAGATCAGCCGTTTTAGGAGACCTTTCTCCAGCTCACAGCAGGCTACGAAGTCAGAGACATTTGAAGCAGGAGGAGGACTTAATGCATCGTGGCTGTTTTGAAGATGGAGGGATCCACATGAAGAGAAACGGATGGCCTTAAGGGACTGAGAGAGGGGTTTGTAAGTGAGTAATGGTGGTATAGATTCACAACCTGAAATGCAGGATTGGCCCCCACACACGAAAGACAAGAAAAGAACAAAGAAAGAGGTAGGCCACTCCAGATTGGGAGGTGGCAGGTTTAATAAGCAAGGTAACTTACAAATGAGGCTTGTCTTGGGTGCCACAAGATGAGCAGATCTCTGCAACCACCCACCAGAATCTTAAAGTTTATACAGAGGCTTTAAAAGGGTTCTTCTATCTACACCACCCTAATGGTCTCAACGACACATTACTATTTCAAGGCTGTGTCCTTGGGGCGGCATCTATTGTGGGGAAGGCAAGCAGAATGTATATTTCAAGGGCAGGGGTTAGGGTAAGGAGCCCCCACATCCAGCTCACAGGTCAAGGGTCAATCGGTGGTCACATCCTCTCAGTAACCTCCAACAAATGGGCACCTTAGTTCTACATAGGAACTGACTTCTACCAGCAACCTAAATGAGTTTGGAAGTGGATTCTTCCCTCAAGTGTTTTCTTGAGAAAGAAATGTAGCTCTGCTGGCATCTTGATTTTGATCTGCAGCCATGCAGTCCGACCCAAAGAAACTGAGATAATAAATCTGTGTTGTTTTAAGTTGCTAAGTTTGTGGTGATTTGTTATGTACTAGAAAATTAACAGTGTGTTATTATCATTTTGATTTTTATTTCTCTCTTAAGTAAGAATATTTCCATGCAGTTTAATTTTCATTCTTCTTATTATGATAGAAATGGACATCTCTTCATTTAATTAAAAGTCATTTTTATTTCCATTTTCTATATTTTGTCTATAAAAAGAAGTATTCTTGCAATGCTGATTTATTCTTTAAATAATCATGGACAGGCTTTATATATTAAGAAAATTAGCTTTGCTTTTGATAAGATTTATAAAATATGTGGATATGTATTTTTTGTTGTTTTTTTCTTTACTTTTCTAATGACTATATTCATCAAATATATCATTATTTTGCTTTATAGTTTCAGGGCATTTTAAAGTATTCTTATTTGTTCTTAGAAAAGCCTTCCTTATGCCAAGATTATAAAGAAGTCCTTCCTTCCATGGTTTCTTCTGGGGTTTTTACCGTTATGTTTGCAACGCTTACATCTTATATCTTTATGAAATTTATTCCAGTATAAAAGTGAGATATCAATCCAACCCACCCCAACAGCATTTATTGAGTAGCTTACATAAGAATTTCAAAGTGTGGTCCTTCAAAAGTATCATTTAGTGCTGCGTTAGCAGTACTTAACAATTGGACATTCATTCTCTTAATGAATCATCTTTAATTAATTCTCACTTTCCAACACTGAAACTTCACAGAATATTATTTGTGATTTGCTATATTATTACATATATGTGTATATGGAAAATTTTCTTCCATGATATATGAAAGTTAATGAAAATGTTATATACTTTCCATTCTGTACTTTTCAGACTATACCTCAGAAAGAAAAAAAAAGTCTAACTTTCCCTTATACTTTGTCTGGAAATTTCTTGTTAAGACTCAATACTTCTGTCAAGTATGTTATCATTTTTGTATGCTGGTTTACCTTTTTTCTCTTCCACTTTTATTTGTAATTGCACTTCTCTGATATGATTTAATGTATCTAGGAAATTGCTCCAATTTTAAAAAATTTATTTACTTTTTAGAGAGAGAGGGAGGCATGGAGAAAGAGAGGGAAAGAAACATCAATGCAAGAGAGAAACACTGATCAGCCTGCCACACATCCCGCTGCCCCATTTACTGGCCTCGACGGGGGACCAAACCCACAACCCAGGCCAGGAAACCAACCAGTGACCTTTCATTTTTCAAGAAAGTGTCTAACTTACTGAGCTGCACCAGTCAGGACAGAAATTGCTCCAAATTTCATTAATAAAAGTTAAATTTATTTTACCTTTCACTCTGATTATTTTTTTTTTTCAGTTTCAAAAGGTCCAACATTTTTGCCCTTTCCCTCTGTCCTACATTTCCAATTTCATTGTCCTCAGTTCTCCCTTAAAGTTTATGCTTTTGCTGGAGTAAAAATGGCCATTTCTTTCCATCATTTATTCAGTATTTGATTGGTGAACCACATAACACCAGCATTTTAGACAGGGCTAGTTTCACAGTGTAAGCTTTGTATCAAGTTTTATTGAACTATAAGATATTGATGTCTATTGAGTTATAAAATGCAACCACCATCAAATGAGGACCTGATAAATGGGACTGGTTGAAGGCTGAAATCAATATGAAAAAAACCCCAAAGTGGTGATTATGAAAGCTATTGTTCATCAAATGGTTCAAGACTCTCTCCTCCCTCAATTCATTTATATCCCTACATGTACTTTATTTGCTGTTTGACCCCAGTGAATCCCAGAACCCTTTCGACATTACTTACTTGATATAGAATAAAAAATCTGTTTCCAGAGAGCTTGTGAGAATGGCAAAATAAATGACACAATTAAAAAACCCATTCTGTAACTAAAGGGGAGGAAAAACCTGTAAAACAGGTAATGAAAAAAGTCTTTTCAATTACAGATTCTAAAGGAAATATATATATGTATAAATAAAAAAATTTGATATACACTATTCATTTCAGTATGCTTTCCTTATCTATACCTTCATAAGTAACTGACTCTTCATAAGAAAGAGCAAGTCTTTAAAAGGACTTTGAGGTTTTGAAACTGAAGTGTGCCAGGAATTTCAGCAATTAGTTTGCAGGGCAGGCATGGGGTGGTGGGTGTGGGCAAAGGAAAGTTTTGTTTCTGTTCAATAGCTGAAGAAAATATGACTTGTAGTGAATCTAATTCCATTATATAAGTCAATGTTGGATAAAGTGCCTTTTTCAACCCTGTAAGCATACAACAGCAACTCTCTCCTCTGGCCTCCGCCAAGAAGGAGCTTTTGAAAATTTCCTTATTTTGTCTCCCCAACACTCTCACTCCCCCTTCTTCTCCTCATTCCTCTGTTTTAGCTTAACCCTCAATAAAGTGTCTTGCAAGTAGATATACATGCAGTTTCCACAAATGACGGACATCTTTTTATATCAGTGAAATAAAAAAGAAATTCTGATACCAAGACTCTTGATGTAATTGTGAAGGGATGCTATGGCACATGTTAAGTAGAACACTTTTCGAAATTTCTGATATGAGAAAAACATTGGGTTCAGAAGCTTTAAAGTTTAATTCCCACTCAGTTTCCAATGTTGAACAGAAATATACATGTGGAAGGGTAGGTTTCGTGGATATATGCATACACACAAAGAGAGAACATGGGGGAGGAGGAGGGAAGGAGAAGGACAGAAGGGGGAGAGAGAGAGAGAGAAGTGAGCTGAATTATCAGCTGAAAGGATAGTTTTACTCAGTGTCACACTGTTACAGAGCAAGAGGGGGGGTGGTTCACGATAAATTATTACAGAAAGGATTCCGCCTTTCTGTCTCTGCAGGTTCCTTCCCCCCATGCCCACCTGCTAGGTTCGAAATGCCCGCCGCCAGAGGAAAGACGTCTCTCAATGCCAGAGACTGGTGAAAAGGAAAGGAATTGTTTATTTAAAAGTTACACAAACTTAGAATAATGACCTAATGTCTTCAATAAGATACTAAAGTCCTCTAGAATACCCACAGATGCACAGTCCTTCCCTCTCCCTGTGCCCAGTCCGGGGTACCGTGTCTCAGGAAAAGAAGTAGAAGTCTGTGATTCAGGCTCCCGGCACCATCAGCTGTGTGGCTGCTGCAATCTCCAGTTAATCCAAAGCCATGTGGCACCTTCTCATGGCCCAGCAGCAAGAGTCCTTTCTCCCCTTTCTCTATGGCTGCAAAGTCTCTCCTGCTGCCTAAGCCGCGTGGCAAGAAGAAGCACCCCAAAACCACACGGTCCTCTCTACTCTCCTTCAGAACCGCGTGGTCCTTTTCCCCACTTCAGAACCACATGGACCTCTATCTATCTACTTGCTTCAGAGCCTCCTGGTTCACTCCTTCCTTCAGAGCTGCATGGTCTCTTCTTTCTCCCCCATAACCTTGTGGTCCTCCCTACTCTTTGAAGCCGCGTGGTCTCTCTCCTTTCTATGGCTGCCGGGCCTAGGTATAAATCCCAGTGCCCATCTTCCTTTGCAGCCCCATTTCTGACTCCTCCTACAGTCAGCTACACCTGCCAGCATCCCTGTATTCTTCCAGCTTTTCTGGGCTGCCATAGTAAGTCTGGGCAGGTGTGGCCCCATGGCATGGAGCCAATCATCTCCACGCTCTCACGCAGGCCCTGTAACCAGGGGGAGTTACTTCCCAGTCCCATCCTGGGTGGAATTTGGTCCCATCCCCCTGGCTCAAAGCATGGCCACAGCTACTTAACACATCCATGAAACCAGTTAAAGGTTATAGATATGTTAAATGACTGTGCCAGGGGTTAGCTGCAAAGCTCTTGCTACCCAAAACAGCTCTGAATGGCCCTGTTCCATGTGTCCCATCCCCCTTGGCTCAGGCCTGTGGGGGTGAGGACATCCTACATACATTTTTCTAATATTTCCTGGACACCCTGAGTCCTGGACCCCATTACAAATCCCTTCTTGGGGCCCTCCTCTTGGCTGCACCCTGCTTCAACACCACAAAGTGACTTATAGGTACTATTTTCTATGTGTGCCACAATATGAAAATAAGGAATGTCTGAACCAGTGAAATATAGTCATGCATTGTGTAATGACGTTTTAGTCAAAGATTGACCTCATTTATGACAGTGGCATACCATGTAGCCTGGGTGAGTAATAGGCTATACCATCCAGCTTTGTGGAAGTGCACTCTGTGACGTGCGCACAATGACGAGATTGCCTAACGATGCATATCTCAGAACGTATCCTTGTTTTTAAATGGCACATGCTGTAGTCCTTCAAACTGAGATGTTAATTCCTTTACGTAGTAATGGGAATTAGGTGGATCTTCCCTCCTAAAGTGGAATTTCCCCCCTAAATCTTCCCTTTTACTTGACAAAGTGTGTTTGTGTATACTCTTAACTGTGTATTTGATTAGAGGAGATAAAGATATTTGAGTAGTTTATCTCAAACGGAAGGGTGTCAGTCCATGAACACTGTCTCTGCTCCATGGTAAGTATTGAAATTGAAAGAAAAAGTTTACATACATTAAAAGCAATTTATTATTTTCAGGCCCATGTTGTATGCTTTCATGAGGAAGGAAAGATTCTGACAAGATATTTGACTGGATTTGGCCCGGGACATGGGCTGGTAATGTTTCACACGTGGTTTTGTTTCAAGCTGAACAAACCAGAGTTTTGGATATGCATTGTTGATCAATGTGACTGACCTGGTCAACCTATGAATGGGCCAACCCACATTCCATGTAAAAGTGAGATATCCTTAAACATGTGTAATTCTAGTAGAGATGGAAGAATTTATACTTTTTGGTGGGGCCAAAGAGCAGACAGACTTGCAACTGGGTGGGGCTGGCTGGAGAGTGCCATGAGTGACAACTGAGCTAGCACCTATGTGGAGACCTGATGGAATGAGGCTGAAGCTTAAGAAGAGGTCAAGGGTTTTTGAACCCTCAAAGTGGCTTCTTTAAGAAAACAGGGAAGCATCTCCTCTAACAATAAGAGGTCAGTAGAGTCTAGTTAAAGACTATAGCCTGCCCTACCTGCTGTGGCTCAGTGGACTGAGTGCCGGCCTGTGAACCAAAGAGCTGCCAGTTTGATTCCCAGTCAGGGCACGTGCCTGGGTTGCAGGCCAGGTCCCCGGTAAGGTGTGCTTGAGAGGCAACCACACAGCGATGTTTCTCTCTCCCTTCCCCTTTCTAAAATAAATAAATAAAATCTTTAAAAAAAAACATAGATAGCCTGGATCTCATTTGTGCTGCTGGGAATTAATTCATCTGGAGCCGAACTTCAGTCTTTATGTATCCATAGAGGGTTCATTCTAACTGGCATCAGTTCTGATTGGTCGGTAACCTTTCTGTACATCCCAAATATTACCTATGTCAATGTTTTTCCTTCAGGTTTTCAGAGCAGCTACAGCATAGACTAGCTGTTCTCTCTTGAAGAATATCCTCAACCTTGACGAGAAGAATGACATTAAGACCTTAGGAAAAGAACCAAGAGATTGTTTTGGAACATAAGGGGCAGTATACCTGTCAGTTCTGAGAAATAAATGGAAAGGAGGTATTTTTATGGGAGACTGTCTTAAGTTAGGTTCTCATTCCATGTCCAACAAGTGACTATGTTCTGGGAATTAGGTTATTTTTGAGTGTGTGTGTGTGTGTGTGCACATACACTAAAGTAACTTTGATATAAATTTTCATTGGTTTCATTTGCTCTATTATTCTTTAAGAAGAGTGTACATGTGATGCCATAGTGTTTGGATATTTATTCTGTTGAGATTCCCAGAGCATTCTTCCTTTATCCCTTCTGTCCCCTTATGGAATTGTTCAGCCACAGAGATAAACATAAAGGCCTATGGAACTGGGGTCTTCTCAGACCCTAAATTCACCTCTTGTTAATCAGTAAGGTGATTATCCACAATAGTTTAATAAGTGCGATTCCAATAGACTGAAAGAGTTATTATTCCACTTAAACGCTCATTGTATGGGGAGGGCATAGAAGAGAGTTTGCTACCTTCCTTTAATTCTTATTGAAATATTGCAGATGGAAGCAGTTGAGGAAATTAGTGCTCATGGTAACTCAATTATAAATATATTCCAAAGGCAATCAACACAATTGAGAAATATATACTATCTCTTACTAAGGCTAGCACTCTATGAAAGCCAGCTTCTCCGGTTGGAGTTATGGAGACTAAAGAAATAAGTTATAAACAACTTAAAGGAAAGAGAGACAATATTGGAAGTTAAAATCTTAAGAACAGAGATTGTTTACATCTTCAGAAAGATAATACAAAATATTATAGCCATGAATTAAGAATAGGATGCTATAAATAGAACTAATGGAAGTTGAAAGTATGAACACAGATATGTGAAATTCAGTACAAAATTGAAACAATCTATTAGAATAGATATTAACAAGCTTTTTATTAAATGACCATATATTAAATATTTTATACCTGCAAGGCATATGGTCTCTGTTTCAACTACTAAGCTCTGCACTGTAGCGGAATAGACACAGCTGGGTTCCTATAAACTTTCATTTAGAAAAAGGGGTGGTGATCCCATGGGCCATAGTTAGCTAACCCCTAACCTAGAAGATATTTTTTAAAGCCTAAGGAATGGTCAAAAAGGCAGAAAAATATGAAACAGATTGGAAGACATCCAGAGATCCAATAGCCAAATAATAGGTGTTCCAGAAATACAAAAGCACAATAAAACAGAAAACTGTCAAAGAAGAAGTCAAGAAAATTTTATGAAATTTAAGAACTTAAGGATATGATTTTCCTGATCTGGAGGTCCTATTATTATTCAGTACCATAGACCCAAACATATCTATGACAAATAAAACTGAGGAAATTTCAAAGAAAAGGGATAGCGAGAAAAAACCTCAAGTATTTCCAAAGGGGCAAGCAAAAAAAAAATAATAAAAGGTACATGTACAAATAACAAAAAATCAAAATGGCTTTGGTCTTCTTTCAGCAGAATATTGGATGCTAAAAAGTGTTACAGCAGTGGCCTCAAGATTTATGAAAAAATTATTTAACATACGTGAAATTGAACTATTAATTAAATGTGTGGATAAATTAATGGTCTTTTCTGATAAACAAGGCCTCAAAACTTTACCTCACAGGCCCTTTTACCAGGAAACTACCTGAAAGACGTGTTCCGCTTCAATGATGCCAAGCCAAAGAAAAATGGTGTTCAGGAAACAGGACATCTAACTCAAGACAGTAGTGATGGAAAAACCACAGTGAATTTCTTACGTTTGTGTTCATATTTTTTTAATTTAATTTATTTATTTTTAGAGAGAGGAGAAGGGAGGGAGAAAGAGAGAAAAACATCAATGTGTGGTTGCATCTCATGGACTCCCTACTGGGGACCTGGCCCACAACCCAGGCATGTGTCCTGACTGGGAATTGAACCAGTTACCTTTCTGTTCACAGGCCAGCACTCAATCCACAGAGCCACACTAGCCAGAGCTATGTGTTCATTTTTTCAACTTTCTTTTCTTGTTTTCTTCTCCATTACCATTTACTTTCCTTATACCCCCAGCCCCCTGCAATCATCACACTGTTGTCCATGTCCATGAGTCTTTTGTTTTTGCTTGATCCCTCCACGCATTAGCTGCTCCCCTTGGCTGTCACCCTGCTCTCCATCTATGAGTCTGTCTCTAGTTTCCTTGTTAGTTCAGTTTGTTCATTAGATTCCAAATATAAGTGAAATCATTGGTATTTGTCTTTCTCTGACTGGCTTATTTCACTTAGCCTGATGTTCTCCAGGTCCATCCATGCTGTCACAAAGGCTAAAATTGTCTTCATTTTTATGGCCGAGTAGAATTCCATTGTGTAAATGTCCCACAGTTGTTTTATCCACTTATCTACTGATGGACACTTGGGTTGCTTCCATATCTTGGCTATTGTAAGTAATGCTGCAATGAACATTGGGGTGCTTATGTCCTTTTGAATTAGCGTTTTGGGTTCCTTTGGATATATTCCCAGAAGTGGGATCGTTGCACCAAAAGGCAGATCCATTTTTAATTTTTTGAGGTATCTCCATACTGCTTTCCACAGTGTCAACTTTCATTAGTTTTATTTATAGCATCTTGTTTTTAATTCATGGCTAAAATATTTTCAATTAGTGATGGCGAAGAGATGATAGCTAGGCAACAGACTTAGCAAGCAACCAATGAAGACTGGAGCAGGTCAGAGGGCTAAAAGGGAGACATCTCCAAGAAGATTGAATGGATGGAGGGCTTTATGAGTATGAAAGTGTTGAGGTATTGAGAAGTGATTTAGACAATTGGGGAAGGTTTGGGAGAATACTTTAGTAATAAACACAAGAAGGTAAACTAAAAACACAAAAATATATGAAGTGCTTGGAAAAATGAAGTTATGCACAAAAATAAATATAATAAAACTTTACGTGGCTTAAAAGTGAGTGTCGTTGATTGAGTTATAATAATATAAAAGCAGAATATATATTTTGTTTGTTTGATCCAAACAAAATCATGACATAACTGTATCAGGCAGATGGTGTGTGTATGCGATGGTGAGCTGGTTAGTGGGAAACCACTAAATCAACACCTTCTAAGATAAAAAATAATTATAACACTAAATGCTAGTGAGGATGTGGAGCAACTGTATCATTCATAAATTTCCAGTGAGAATGTAAATAGTACAGCCACTCTGGAAAAAAGTTTGGCATTTTCTTATTAAACTAAACATGTAACTATACCATATGGCCCACCAAATGTACTCATGGGCATTCACCTCAGAGAAATTCAAACTTACATCCCACAAAAACTGAAGATTCGAAGCATCTTATTCATAATACTCAAAAACTGGAAATAGTCCAGATGCCGTTCGATAGGTAAATAATTAAAAAATTGTGATACATCCACACTACGGAATACTAGTCAGCAATGAAAAAGAACGAACTGCTGGTATATACATCAACTTGGAAAATATTCAGAGGATTATGGTGAGTGAAATAAGTCTACCCCAGGAGCTTACATAGTGCACTATTCCTTTATGAAACATGATTAAAGTGATAACACTTTAGGAATAAAGGACACATCAGTAGTTAGGTATGGGGGTGAGGCTGAAGAGAGCTGGGTGTGGTTCTAAAAAGGCAAGAGGAGTGATCCTTGTGGTGCTGGAACTGTTCAAGATTTAGACCATAATAGTGGATGTGTGAACTTACACAAGTTATAGAATTATATAGAACTGAATACGTATGCATATGCACACACAAATGAGTATCAGTAAAACAAGCGATCTGAATGATATCAGTGCATTGTATCAATGTCAACATGCTGGTTATCATATTACATTATGGCTTGCAAAATCTTACTATTGAGGAAAACTGGGAAAAAGTGCATGAGCTATCTCTATTATTTCTTACAACTGCATGTGAATCTATAATTATCCTAATACAAAATTTAAATTTTAAATAAAATAAAATTTTTAAAAATTTCAAATAAATACAAATTTTATGAAATTCCCAACTCCCCAAAATATTACTATTGGGATATCTGGACAAAGTGCACACGAGATCTAAAAATTAAAAAGAAAAAACCAAGCCTTGTTGTTTTGTACACAATGCTCTATGGCGAGTATCACACGTTTCTCAAAATCTAAATCATTCCACTGTTGTTGTGCATTTAAAGGGAGATTTACTTCCTGTATAGGAGTGCATAATTCAGCAAGACAGTGAGAAGAACATAAAAAATCCCTGCACAGGGAGCCCACTCTGTGAGCATTTGCTCACTAAATTTGTGCCTGCAAGGCAGATTGATTACCTGGTTTCTAGTCGTTTCAAACGTCTTCCACTATATTTATAGCTAGCTGTAAGTTGTCTGTTGTTTTCTTGTGGAAATGTAAATAGCCAGTGAGTGATCTTCTGGTTGACCTGTGCAGCAGGACAATGTGAAATCAGCAGTTAAGGGCTTGATTTATTTCCAGTTGTAACCCTTCCTTTCCTGCACTGCACCAAGTTTGGGTAACAATCAAAAGTGCTGGTGGGCAGTTGCAGTTTTACGTGACCTGGTATGGCGGCTGGACTGGTTTGTTTACACTAAGCCACTCAAGCCCCTCCCTCCCTTGTAGGCCACTCACAAGTCTTCTGAAGCAGCATTTAGATTTGTGCTTCCATATATGGTCGCCACTAGACACACATGACAATTTAAACTAAAGCTTAAATTAATTAAAATTAAGTGAAACAACAAATGTAGTTATTTCATAGCAATAGCCACATTTTAAGGGCTATATAACAAGAATAAATATTCTGATATTTTATGCTTCTGTAATTCTGTCATGAGAGCAAACTATTTCGAAACGATTCTATGGCAAGAGAAGAAATTGATCAGCTCCTGTCAAATAAAAACAAAATGAAAATTCAAATGTTTTACCCAGTGGGCCAATACACATGGCTGGAGCTGAAAGTATTCTCTTTATATTATTTAGCTCCTCATCTTATTTAAATTTTTTCAGACTGTTAACATGGAATTTATGAGTATAGCACAGCACTAGGTACAACTATCTCTGAAACCATCCATGCTCATCATGGTCTTGGAGGCTGAGGTGTGTCAGTGGTACTATTATTCTTCCTTCTCCCACTCTTGAAATAGTCAATATTTGTTATTCTTACTTTCCTCCTCCTGCTTTAAGTCTGTGATCAAGGAACCACAGAGAAGGAGTGACAGAGTTGAATGTTGAAAACTTATTTTTTTTAAAGAAGTATTTTTTAAAGATTTTATTTATTTATTTTTAGAGCAAGGGGAAGGGAAGGAGAAAGAGAGGGAGAGAAACATCAGTGTGTGTTTGCCTCTCACATGGACCCCACTGGGACCTGGCCTGCAACCCAGGCATGTGCCTTGATTGGGAATTGAACCAGCGACTCTTTGGTTTACAGCCCATGCTCAATCCACTGAGCTACACCAGCCAGGGCTGGAAACTTATTTTTAAAATAATCCAACATTCTTAGGCTTAAATAAAATTAACACATGCATAAGAAAATTGTCTGTCATTAGATTAGTGGGGTCTAATAAATGATACTTACTTTCCAGAGTTGAGATTTGGGGCCAGAACCCCCCTCTAGTCCTGTGGCTCATCACATAAGACACAGAGAAGGGGAAAAGATATTCACCTTCATCTTAGTCTCCAGTGTCAAGGCAAAGTAATAGGCATTTTTACTCCCACTGCCCAATTCCTTGATTATTTAATTCTTCTTTAAGGAACTTGCAGTGAGGGAAGAAAATTCCAGTTAAAGTTTCTGGATTGAGACCACCCCATATTTTAAATAAGTCATCTGTCTGTTAAGGATGAATTTTTAAATTGCACAGAAGCATATTCAATATTGGTTTTTTCATATGCATTATTGTGTTATGTTTTCTCTTTAATGTTTGTATGATTTTTTGTAAATTAGATGCCACTGAGTTTGTGGATTTGGTATTTTTTAAATGTTTTTATATACTTTTGAATTTTTAATCCTCTCTTTTAATTATAAAGTAATAATTTTCAGTGATTTATAATCTAGGATACTTATGAATTTTCTCTGGTTTAAAAATATGTCTTGCTAAAAAATAGTAGATAATATTAAAGGAAATCTTATCTACTCATATTCCTACCCTCTAATATAACCATTTGAATGTGTTCATTTTACCTCAGTCTTTATCCACTGATCAGTTTAAACAGTAGTTAATAACCTATGTACATATTTGTATAAAGTCTGTCTAGAAAAAGTCCAGCCATTGTTACTCTAACAAAAGCAGTTTGTGCAACATTGATGTAACCTGGCAGCCAAGGAGAGTGGACTGGAATGCACATGCATGAACAATGACGACTTCACTGTACTAGTCACTGGGGGCAGTAAACACTGTTGAGTGAGCATGTGTACTGTGTGGTTGTCGCATTCAAAATGACTGAGCAAGTACAGCAATGAATCTGCATCGAATTTTGCATGAAGCTTGCACATTCCTCCATGGAAATTATTGGGATGATTTAGAAGGCTGCAGCTATGAGCAACTGGTGATTGGCAGCTTCATCATAACAATGTGGCTGCTCACGCATCAGGTCTCATAAGTTTTTTGGTGAAACATCAAATCACCCAGGTGACTCAGCCACACTACAGCCCAGATTTGGTATCCTGCAACTTCTGGCTTTTCTCAAAACTAAAATCACGTTTGAAAGGGAAGTGATTTCAGACTGTGGATGAGATTCAGGAAAATAGGGCAGGGTATCTGATGGAGACTGGGAGAACTGTGTGAGGTCACAAAGTGGCTATTTTGAAGGGGACTGAGGCATCCCTGTCCCATGTATAATGTTTCTAGTATCTGTATCTTTGTCAATAAATGTCTATATTTTTCATATTACATGTCTGGACACCTTCTGCACACACCTTGTATACATCTTTATTTACTTAATATTAGTTTAAAAATATTCTTTATTAATGGCGACTTTTAATCATTTTGGTTGTTGCATAAAGCCCATTAGTTTGCTATGCTAATACAACATATTCTATATTTTATGATATCTCTAAATTTATTCTTCTCTTTCTCTTGATATATAATTTTGTTAATGTCCAAGGTGGCCCACAATGATCCTCACTTCCTGATACTCATGTCCTTATGTAATCCCCTCCAATTGTCTAGGGCATACCTGTGACGCATGGCATGCTGTGGGGATAACAGTGTGTAACTTCCAAGGCTAGGTCATGAAAAGCATGGCAGTGTCTTCCTTGTGTTCCTGAATTGCTCACGGAGAGAGAGGCTGGCAGGCATATACTAAAAACACACAAGCAGCCCTGTGGAGAAAGAACCCCATGAGGAGAGGAACTAATGCCTTTTTCCAGGAGTCAGCACCATCTTCCCAGTCATGAATCACCTTGGTATCAGATCTCTCAGTCAAGGTCAAGCCTTCAAATGACTGCAGCTCTGCAGTCTGAGTCCTGACTGAAACCTTATCGGAGACCCAAAGCCAGAAGGAAGCATCTAGGCCACTCCCGAGTTTCTGACCCATAGCAACTGTGGTAGATAGTACCTGTTTATTTGTTTTTAAGCCATTACGTTTTGGGATAATTCATTATGCAGTAATATCTAATTATATGTAATACAATTTTTAAAAATACAGATAATCTGGAATGCAGTTTTTGTTAATGGACAAAAAATGCTTTCTATACAGTGCATCACTGTCATTTATAAAATAAACTTGTTACTTCATCTAAGTGCAAAGTTATGTCAACAAATATAAGGGCAAAAGCAAACAAGTATCACAGACATTACACAGGGTCCAGCAGAAGTAACGGCTGCTTGAGTGTGGTTGGTAGGGTAACAATATGGGTGTAATAATTTATAGTTTTAATGTGAGCATTTCACCTAAAATATATGGTATGTTTGAGTGTGATATTGTTATGTTACAGAATTACATGCTCATGATTTTGTAATAAAAGATTTTGTAAAAAAAAAAACAAAAGGAGTGTTATGTGTACTGGACCCTGTATATATCAGACTTGAATATAATCACTATCAGCATTCTAATTTTTTCTAAACATACCTTAATATACACATTTTAAGAAAAATATGTACATACTCTAACACTGTTTTAACTTTTTTTTCTTTAACAATACATACTGGTCATCCTTGGACTATACACATGTATCTAAATCATCGTTTTGATGGTTCTGTATTATGCAGTTTAATAGATATATCCAAAAATACTTCACTAATTCTCTCTTTGGATGTGTAGGTTACCTCCATCTATTAAGTTTTATATCAGTACCACAATCCTTAGCTTTTTTCTGACATTTATGTCATACTTGTCTATGTATTTTTCTTATGATTACTTTCTTAGAGCTTAGAGGAAAATCACACGCCTCCACATTTATATTGGTGAGGAACATTGAAATCTATTCTTATGGAGGCTACAGGGTGAAGATGTAGCAATATTGGTTCCTTAAAATCTCCCTGGTACCCCAGCACTATTCATTGAATAACATTCAGGGTCTGCAGTGATTTTAAATGTAGTTTATGATACACTAGAATTCTCTGATGTTTCAAATTTTTGTTTTACAACAAGTTTATATCACTCTTTGCTATTTGGTACACAAAATATTATTTCAAAGATATCCATTACATGCATTTCTTGACTCTTGGCACAAGCACTTGTCTAGGTGGAACAGATAAAAATCAGAATAATTTTTCCTGTTTCAAGCAAAAAGTCTTTTGATGTTGTTGAATTGGGATGAGCTTATACAGAGTGGGCAAAAGTAGTTTTACAGTTGTTTATATGGAAAAAGGCATGTAGGCCATAATTATTACAATAACTTTTTAACACAAAAGAATGTCACAGTACAATTGTTTCCAGTGGAAATGGGGTTCTTCCACCGAGTCACAAGAAAAGCATTTCCGGGGACCCACACATGGAAGGATAAGGTGTAGCGGTTAAGACTCATTGCAGTAGAAATAAAAGACTATCCCCAGGTTCCCAGTGTCTCATCTGTCCTGCTCTGGGAGAAGTCCAACCTAGTCTTCATCAAGCCCAGAAAAAGGGCCAGAGGCCAGAAATTCTGTGCCATTGAATTTTAGTCCAGTTTACTCTCTGTCCCCATTTGACTAGCTTAGTTTCTGTTCCTGCCTACCCTCTGCTGGCACTACATTGATGTACCCCGTATTCAGGCCTGAAGTTCAGGCCCACATGGCTGCTGTGGTCAGAGAACATGCAAATGAATGAACCGGCTAACCAATGTGTGTTACAGAGCCAGAGGCCTTTGTTAGGCTTTCATTATATTATCTCTGGCTTGGGAAGGACCGGCACTCTTTCAACTAACCAATTAATTTCTCAATTCTTCACAGGCTCCTGCTGGGCCCTTTTCCCAACCAACCCATTTCCTAGATCTTTGCAGGTTTGTGCTGGGCCAGCCCCATCTAACTAATCTGGTCTTTTCCCCAGATTAGACACTTCCCCCTTACGGCTGCCATATTAGCTCCTACTGCACGTGCCTCAAAGTAGAAGGACCTCCTCCTATGCCATTTTGGCTTCTATTGGGCATGAGCCCACCAAAGGAATTTCCCCTTTATTGTTTTATCTTTCCGTTGGTAATCCTGGCTAATGACTGATAATGGTCATTCCTGCCTGCTTTTGATGGGGAGGGAGGGGGGATTAGGTCCTGAGGCAGGAGGATACAGTGGTCCCCTGGAGTGTGTGTGAAACTATAGCTTCCAACCTAATTACGCTTAGCCAGTTTTGCTCCCTTCTCTTTTATTATTCTCTAGCTATCTATGCCAACATAACTGTAAACCTACTTTGCCTACCCCTGTATTATATATATATATATAATTTGGAGAAAACTGATATATTTAAGATGCTGAGTTTTCACAGTCAAGAAATACAGTATTTTTCCATTTATTTAAGTTTACCTTTATATGTATAAGCATTGTGAGAATATTTTTTCCATTATTCTTTTAAATTAGTTACTGCTAGTATAAAAGACAGCTTAATTGCATCCGGTTCCCTTACTGAACTTCTCTGATTAGTTCTAGCATATTTTCACTTACACTTCAAAGTTTTCTACAGTTCATTAATCTTACGTCATGGTAGTTGATAATTGTTTATCTTCATGTCAAGCATTTATGCTGCATCATTTTCTTCATCATCATTACATCATCTTCCTTTTTGTGGTTAGAACATCCAGAATTATGTTAAATCCTCCTGTTGATGTTAGGCAACCTGGCCTTGTTCCTACCTGCAAGAAAATGCTTCTAGTGTTTCAGAATAACTGTGCTGGGTGAGAAAACACATGGCAAACTCAAAGGGAGGAGTACAGATGAGTTAACTACAATCTGTATTTATACCTCTTCATCTCCCATTCCACCCTCCACTCTACTCAAACCACTCTTGCAAAAGTCACCAAGAAAATCCAGTGGAAACCTTTCTGTGATTTATTGATACCCTCCTATCTGAGCTTCCTCAATACCCCTCTCCTATTTCTCTGTCCTTCTCCAGGCTCTTCCTCCATTCATCTCTCAAGAGATGCTCTCTCTCAGAGTTTTCTTATCCACTGACTGGTTTCTGGAACCGATCCTGTAAGATGAGAGTTTCTGCCCCTGAGTATGTTCAAGAGCACTACAGGTAAAAATAAAGTCTGCAGTCCCTATTACCACATGCACCTTCAAGCCTGGCTTGAGGCTCTTACCCCCAGCTCTTGTGATGCATGCTTTAGAAAGTCTGAGACTGGGGTTTGAAATGGTCTGTTTCACACGAATCCAACCATTTTTATTTCAGGTTTTGAGATCCCGTTTTTTTGTAATCAGTGCCCAGACTCTCACATGAGAAACCTGGCAAGCCTGTGACTTTAACTGTCATTTTAATTCAGTAACTCATAGTTAAATTTTGTGTTTGATTTTCAGCAGCAGGAGCCCTGTGACTATAAGAAGCAAGATATTCTTTTAGGACTCACACGGAAACTCTTTGATTCTTGGGCTATAGCTTGAGCTGGGATTTAACAATCTTGAGCTTGTCATTTTCTCTTTGTGAGCACTCAGGTGAACTCAAAAGAATCTATCCCAGATCACAGGTCCTTTCAGTTGTCGTTGCTGCCATCATAATCAAGTGCAGCGGCCACTTGGATTTTCAAAGCACAAGTTGCATTTGGCCTTCATCACAATCAACCATAAGTGATAGGTTGATTAACTGTGAGGTCACTGCATGCTGTTTTCCTAACATCCCATTTCCCATTGGCAAGTAGCTCGACACTGTGTCTAAGCCCAAAGGTGTGATGACCAAACCAAAGTCCTACCTTTGAGAGTCTATCGGCTGGGACCACTGCTCGGACCAACTGCGTATCAGTCTGGATCCAACTGAGAGAGAAACAACATTGTACAGGGATCCTGGAACAGCTCAGGTTCAAACTGCATGGGTCCACTTATACACAGATTTTGTCAATAAATACTGTCAAAGGATTTTCCCTTATGATTTTTTAAATAACATTTTCTTTTCTGTAGTTATTTTATTGTAAGAATACAGTATATAATACATATAACACAAAATCTTGTTAATCAACTGTTTATGTTATCGATAAGGCTTCTGGTCAACAGTAGGCCATAAGTAAAGTTTTTAGAGAGCCAAAAGTTATACAAGGATTTTCGACTGTGCTTGGGATGGCAGGTCTAACCTCACGTTGTTCAAGGGTCAACTGTAATTTGAACAGGGAAAGATTGATATATAGAACCATTAACTTTAATGGGATTCATAGGATGATGGATTGGCTAGTAGGAAGGAAAGATAGCTAAAGAGTTTAGAGACAGCAGATACAAGGAGCAGCCACCATGCTAAGGCTAAGATAAAGCACACCAGAACATTGTCTCTCGCCACAGGGCTGAGATCCAGACCTTGGAGAGGGCCCAGGCATGGTTCACTGAGTGGCAGACAATTTGCTGTGGTACCACCAGGGCAGAACTTGCTGGAAACCTTCCCTTTAGGGTTAGGAGAAAAGTAATTCATGGGAGAGTGTCTCATCAAAGACACTCTGCTACAAAACTGCTTAAGGGAGGGTGCCAGGGGGTGCTACTTAATGGTTGGCTGCGGCTGCCTACCATAGACAGCAAGAGCTGGGCACTGGAGAGATTGCCTGTGCTGCTGCAGCCTGACGGAGAAAGTCATGTGACTTGTTGGAGCCAGTCATCCTGCAAAACCAGGAAGCAGGAAGCAAAACACTTCCTCCTGCAATGTATCTCTAGAGCACTCTGTTGATAAGGATTCTGTGTTCAATTGGCAAAGATAAAATATTAAAAGAACCTAGATTCATTTTCACAGAGCAGCCTAAAATGGTGCATTTGGAGCTGAGAGGTAATAAATTAATAACCAGCAGCAGAATATACAGAAAAGAATAACAATGCAAATATTTTCTTCCAGTGTGTTCCTTGTTTTTAAATACGGTTTACAGTATTTTTCACCTTAAAAAAGTTAAATTTGTACACTATCAGACATATATACTTTTTCTTAATGATTATTTTTTTTTTAGGAATAGTCAACATTATTATTTTTAGGACTGAATTTATACCATATGCATATAATTTTGCATTTTGTATTTTTCACTCAAAATCACATATTATTATGTTTCCTGGGTGTAATTGTGTTTCATTTAGTTGTTTGGAAATTAATTTTTTAAATGTTGAATTTCATAATTACATAATATATCTACATTAACTAATTCTGATGGAAAGATAACCAAGATATGATCCTTATTACAAAGAAAATTTTTGTAACTTTTTTCAGAATATCATTTTCTTATTTTTAAAAATATCTCAAAACCACAAGATAATGTTACCCCAGAATTCTATTTAATTCTTGTCTTATCTTGTACACTCATAATATTTAAATAATATTCTTTATTTTCTATTAACAATTTAAATATGATCTATTCTCCGATACAATTTGATATTTTACTTTGGAATATTTTATTAGCCATACCAAGAGATCTTGTATTAGATTACTCAGTGTGTTGTTCTTTGGCTGTATCAACTTGGTTAGTTTAAAGTCCCCAGTTATTTAGATACTAATCTAGGTGTTGTCAAAGTATTTTGTCGATATGACTGAAGTGCATAATCAATTAATTTAAAATAAGGTAGATTATCAAAGATAATTGGGATGGGCCTGGTTCAATCAGTTGAAAGGTCTTAGAATCAGAGCTGAACAACAGATTTGGCCTGTGCACAGCAGCTGCCCTTTATGCGTCCCAGTTCTAGTCTGCCCTTCCTGATGGCCAGCCATATTGATTGCCAACTGGCCTCGCCAGCCCCCACAATTGTATAAGCCAAATTCTTGCAATAAATCTCTTACCATGAGCTCCTATTGTTTCTGTCACTCTAGTTGGACTTTGATGTGCAATAAAATTCTTAAAAAAAGGAAATTTAATTTTGTTTTCATAGAAGTAATATAAATGCTATGGTAGAATATTGGTAAAATTGAAGAACCATCTTGCCACTCTTAACATAATCACTGTTAACAACTCTCCTTGTATGTGTGTGTGTGTTTTGTGTGTGAGCTGCCATCAAAGGGCAAATATGATTTTGTTTTTTAAAAGCATGTTTGGACTTCCAAATAGTATCATTTTTAAAGATTGTACTTACTTATTTTTAGAAAGAGGGAAAGGGAGGGAGAAAGAAAAGGAGAGAACCATCAATGTGAGAAAGAAACACCGACTGGGTGTCTCATATGCACCTTGACCCGGGATCGAACCTGCAATACTGGAACGTGTCCTGACTGGGAACACAAACTGGTGACCTGTCACTTTGTGGAAAGACTCTCCAACCAACTGAGCCACACCAAACAGGCCTGGACTTCCAATTATCGGAAAGGTAAAATGGATGTGTTTTTCTGTGTCTTTCTACTAAATACAACTGAAAGCCCTATATTAGTACATAAAACAAACATAGGAAAACTTTCTAAAATGTTGCGGAGAATGAAGCAAATTTGCTAGGATCCTTGAGACTTGAAGAACAACATGGAAGTGAGTTCCTTGGGTTTTAGTTTTCTTTTTGCCTCCTATGTATCCCAGACAAGATACTGGAGAAATTCACAGCTCAGAAAAGTCAATGGGTACAGACAAAATGTTAAACACTGTGTGAATACAGTTATATAGAATTTCTAAAATGACAAAGTTATACAGATGAAGAACTGATTAATGGTTACATTATAGAATAAATCTGTAGTGTCCTTAATTGTATTATACCAATGTTGATTTCCTGGTTTTTATATTGTTTTATAATTATATGATATTATCATTGTGGGAAGTTGGAGGGAAGAAAGGTACATGAGCCTCTATAGTATTGCTTCTGCAGTTTTGCAACTTCCTGTGTATCTATAATTATTACAAAATAAATTTTTAGAAGTACACCACTTGTTCATATATTCAGGCCCTAGCAATTCCCACTTGAACATCATTATATGTTCAAAACTAAACACTACCAGTTTTGATTCTATCTCTCTTAAGGTACTATAGCAAATGTCCAAATTACAAAGATACTAGAAATAACCTAATGACATATGTAGAAATGCAATGAAGGTGACTTGATTCTGGAAAAGTCAAATATAATACGTGTTTTTAGGTTTAGGAAGTAAGGTGTCATATTATCTCCATACCCAAATAATTTTAGAAACTATTAGCAAGTCAGTTTGTTCGATTCTAACACAGAATTTTATCAGATATATAGAATAAAAATAACTTGTGATTATTGTGAATGATCATCCCAGATCTTAGTCACACCATATGGTATCCCAGCGATCTGTTTACATGTATGTGTGTGAGTCTCTAAGTGGTGTGTGTGTGTGTAAAAAGAGAGAGAGAGAGAGAGAGAGAGAGAGAGAAATTTATTTTGGCTTTAATAATGTTCATAATTCAACTCTATCGCAAGGCAGAGAAAATGCAAATCAACCTAAGTGTTCATTGATGAATAAATGAATAAAGGAAATATGGTATATGTATGTAAAATAGAATCTTTTAAAACTATAAATAGGAAATTCTGACATTTGTGACAACATGGATGAATCTGGAGGACATTATGCTAAGTAAAATAAGCCAGTTACAGAAAGACAAATACTGTATGATCCCACTTACATATGGAATCTCAAAACGTCAGACTCACAGAACCAGAGACCAGAATGGTGGCTGCCAGGGGCTTGGGGGTGGGGCGGGAAATGGGGAGATGTTAGTCAAAGGGCGCATGCTTTGAGTGATAAGATAAATCCTGGAAGTCTGATGTACAGTGTGATGACTATAGCTATTAATACTGTACAGTGTACTTGAAATTCGCTAAGAGAGTAGATCTTGTGTCCTTAAGATGGTAACTATGTGAGGTGATGGATGTGTTAATTAACTTCTCTGTGATAGTCACTTCACAATGTATATGGATTTTAGATTGTCACATTTTATGACTTAAATACATACTTTTTTTACTGTCTTTAATAAAGCTAGAAAAAAGGAAAGGGTTATTTAAACATCAAATTTAAAGATGCTAGAAACCTGGGCAGGCTACCTAGCGTAACAGATGGATGATAGAATCAAAATTCAAATCTTCTTGACAAAGTAGAAAAATAGCTTGAAACTAACAAGACAAAATTTAACTAAAAAATAAAGAAGAACAGAAAAATCCTGGCTATATGATCTTTGCATTGTGTTAGAGTACAAACTCTAACCAGGCTTCGAATCCTGGTGCCACCAGTAACTGACAATGTGAATGATGATGATGAAGGGGATGGTGATGATGATGGCAGTGATGATGATGATTATTATGATGTTTGATGATGCCTATCGAAGCTTGACTGTGAAGATTAAACAAAATACAGAAAAAGCACCTATAAATATCTCTGGTGCACAGTACCTCTCAATAAATGTTTGTTGGTTTTACTGCTTGAAAGATTTGCATAAAAGCAAAGCCTATAAAGTCATATACAGATAAAGCTGAGAAAAATGAAGAAACCATGAGGGAGCTGGAGCATCACTAGTCCCATCTGAGCCAATCATATGTTGCTATGTGGTAAGTGTAATAACTGAGCTTTAATGAATGGCCTTTGTAATAGGACTGACCCAGAAGCAAGTCTTGCCTGTGATATTTACCAGCTATGTGACTTTAAGAAAATTACTAAACCTCTCTAAGCCAGGCCTTGTTTCTCCATTTGTAATAGGGAGTAATAGCAGTGACCACATCTTAAAGATATTACAGGTTTCAAAGAGGTAATGCTCAGACCTGGAACGTGATAGCTCAGCAATGACATCTAGTTTTATTACTACTGTGACTGTGTAAATACTGTCTTTCATTTCTTAAACACAGTCCAATACTTAAATGTCAAAATATTCTGGGAGAACTTTTTGAATTTTCTAATCAAAAAAAGAAATATTTCTATTAGCTTAGTGCTAATCGTTTAGCTATGCCAAGCAATATTTCTGGAACAGCAAATCCTGTCCGTTCTTCCTTCAATGATTTTCTTGGTTTCATTCTTTATTTATACTCTTTTTAAAAAATCCTTACCAAGGATATGTTTTATTGATTTTAGAGAGAGGAAACAGGTGAGAGAGTGAAAAATATTTATGTGAAAGAGAAACATATATGTAAGAGAGAAACATTGAATGGTTCAGCCCGGGCCTCCCTAATGTGCCCAGACTGAGGATCAAGCCCACAGCTCAGGCATGTGCCCTGACTGGGTATTGAACCCACAACCTTTTGGTGTACAGGACGATGCTCCAACCAACTGCACCACCCAGCTAGGGCCCTTAAGTCTATTCTTAATGTTACCTCTTGTATTCAGTTCTAATTCTTGACAGCTTTGACCTGAACAACAAGATCACCCCAGCTTCTAAAGTTACTGGATCTCAAGATGGTGGAGGGCAGGCTGGTCTGAATTTGAGAATCATAATTTTTCAGTGGAGGGCATTGACATATCCATTCTTCTTACACCTGTCAGATTCTGTTCTCAAAGCATCTTTGAGCACCATAGTATGTATGTATTGCATATTGTTGGTGGGAATGTGGTAAAAATCTCTTTTCACATGCTACTGAACCAAGCTTTCAAGAAACAGTGCTTTCAATTGTGTCTTTATAGGCTAATTAATAACAGCACATTTATTGACCATTCATTATTTGTCAGGCATACAGTGTCTCATTGAAAATTTGCATAAAAGTAACTGAGATGAGAGTAGCTTTTATGATCATTCTAATTATAAGGAAACTATAACTTGGAGGCATAACTCCACTAAAAGAAAAGAAGCGAAAATTTAGTGCCAGGTCTTTTAGCATCAAAAGCCTAGAAAAATGGCAATTTCTGTGTTGGGTTTCATGTAGTTAGCCACAAACGTATAAGATACAGTTCTTGTCCTTGTCCTTCGGTTGTTTTTAAAGCAATTGGTCCACAGCTATTTGAAATACTCAGAAAACTTAGTTTCTTTTGTGTGTAGTATTCTTATAACCACAGAGTGAGTATGGGGAAGAAAGACCCAGATTACCAGAGATGACCGAGTTTGGACAGAATATGGAAGGTGGGGGAAATATGTTAGGTAGATTTTTAAGCAGTCCTATAAGTGCACTAGGTAGAAGCAGTTTGGCAATGGGCTTGGAGGTAATGAATATTGGGATGGGGAACATAGGAAATAAATTTAATTAGGAATTACTGAGCTACTTAATCGCCAGGATCGATTAGTAAGCACTAGGGAGCCATTTCAAGTTCTTGAGCAAGAGACTGAAAGATTCATGGTATGTTTTCAGATATTTAGTCTGGTAGACAAGTGTTGGAGAATAAGTCAGAGGAGAACAGGATGGCAGGTGTGGATGAAAAAAGAGTGCTGTAATAAGTCACAAATTCCTAACAGGGTAGAGAACGGTGGGTAGTCATGCCCTAGGCATATAAGTTCTTTAGTGAAAGGTTTTAAAGCAAGCCCTGTTCATTGTTGTTGTACGTCTAGGATAACACACCTTTGAGATGCCTAAAGTAACACCCGTCAAAGGCATAACCACCCTTAAGAAAGCACAGAATGTTAAATATCTTGTAATCCACTCCTTTTCTTGCTTTCTTTCAGCTCCATGTAATGTTCCTTACATGCCTTCCTTAATTTCAAGTGCATAAAAGAAGCTGCAAAACTGTTATTCTTGGGAGCATTTGAGATCTTGCTGCCCAGCATATGTTATCAGTTTGGCTCTACAGGTTTAGATGGTTCTTACATGACGTGGGGCACTGGTGGAAGGTGTTATAATAAACTGTGTTGGTTACTACAGTGATGGCAAGGCAAGGACACATCCTAGAGTCAGGATGAAGTGACCTGTGTGTCCCCCTTTCCCACCAGTTCCCAGTGCTATTGGCATAGATGAATATCCTGGACATTAATTTTATATTTAAAATACATTTATACTCACTTTGGGACTTTGAAAAATGGATAGGTATCTTCACGTTATAAGCTGCAGCAGTCATTTTATTCTGTAATATTTTTTCAAAAGCAAGGAAACCAGAGGCATTTCTGCACCTCTGTACACTTCAGACAAAACAAGATGGCTCCAGTTTTTTGCTTTAAGAAACAGAACCACAGCTTTAGACGAGGCCAGCTCTCTATTTAACAACATTCAACAGTACTATTTTGTTTTTCAAATTAAAATTTGGTTTTCTGCTTCCTCTAAACCCTATCTATCCCCAATCCCTTTATGTTATATCCCAGTTATGTTCAAACCATAATTCTGCTAACAAGAATTTAACTTTGCCTTTTGGCCCTCAGGTCACAAGATAAAAATGGATTGATTAGTATGAAACACATGAGCTGTGCCTCCTAGTGCCTCTTCAAGATAGGATATGCTGCTTGATCTTGGGTACTGTAATCAGGCTATTGCCTCCATTTGTCTATTACTACAGTGTTGGCCTCAGTCATGTGGCCCTAGGTTACACCCACCAGGCAAGCCTGCATCGTCTGAATGACTGAGTCAGGGCATAGAAGCTCGGGCATCTCAGACTGAGGCCCAAAATTCTGAAGGGCAATCCAGAGTTCCTGGTGATGTTGACCAAGGCCTCATGGGGCCTGTGTAGCTATTTTACTTCTGCCCAAACCTGCTTCCTTTCCATTCCTTACACAGAAATTGATCCCTAATAAACCTCTGACATCTTATGCTCTGCTTGTATAAAACTCAATTTGTGACAATTAGGAATTGAATGTTATACATTTGGGGTCCCTTCAGATGGTTACAAATGAGTCTTGTCTCATAACTATGAGACCCTGGCATTCAATTTATCTTGAATGCCAGGGTCAAACTTTATCCATCCATCCATCCATCCATCCATTCATCTTTGATTCATGTTTACTGTCAAAACTTCCAACTATATTTTATGTGCTGTGTGCTGGTCTTTAACATTAAGGAGCTTCCAGTCATCTGGAAAGAGATATGATGTTTATGTGCAAGTTGGCTATGACACGAGAAAGAGCAGTAATAGAGATTTGTAAATAAATAAGCCAGATTGATGGTGTGGAGGAGGAAGCAACTTTCCTCTACCTTCAAGGTTCTTCTGGCTGGTCTAATAATCAAAAAGACATGAGACAGATTAGCAAGAGAAAAACAACCAAATTTAATACATATACCTGTATGGGAACCCCCCCCACACAAAAGAGTCAAGAGACCCCACATGCAGGAGAGGTTCAGGGATTGAAAGGGGGATTGAGGTGTATAAGAAATCCTGAGCTAGGGAGGAGGTAATGCTTCAAAGGGTCATTGCAGGATGAAAAGAAGGGCAGAACTTCAGTAAATAGAAGTTTGCCCTGCTCCATAGCTAGGTCAAAAGAAGTTGTCTCTGGTAATCTCTTATGGAAAGACCTTTAATTCAAATTCTTCTAAGTAGTTAAATAGGGAAGGAGCGAAAGTTTCTCTCCAACCTGAAGCTCAAATTACCTTGAGCTCAAAGTAATCTGCATGCCACTAAGTTGCATCTTGGGGTGGCTTGTTCTAGAATCCCACCATGACAAGTAAATTGGGTTGATGCTGTACGGAGCTACAGAAATACAGTGGTGGTAGTTAATCTCAGGGTTTATTATACTTTAAGGGTTTTATTTTCCAATATCCAAGGTCAGCAGCAAATGTTAGCTCCATGATCTTAAAAACATATCACCTGTAACTATGAGAATCAGTCTCCAACTACATTTTGTAACTAACACATAGATATTTGTAGATATTGGAATCTGACGTTTTCCAGTATCTTGCTAGACATACTAGTTTCCTGTTACTAGAAACACCTTTGAAAAGAAGCCTCAATTGACTTAATTTCTTCCCTACTAAACTGCAAAAGGTAGTTCAGAATTCTATTTTAATGCTTGCAAAGACACCTGCCTTTATTCTATTCTAAAATGAGCTTTATCTCAGTTTCCCATAAAGTAGCAGAGTCCTACAGTTCTCTATCTTAGACTACATTCAAATGGAAGAGCAGTGGTTCTATGTTTTTCATGGAACCACTTTTAACCTCAAACCATTTACTAGATCCTCTGTGTTAGAGTATTTTCATTTTACTCTATGTTGTTTGAAAAAAAATATGTGATCAAAAGTTACCCTAAATTCATCAACACATGAAAATAAATTTTCAATTTTATGAGATATTAAAGCAGACCCTGACATTTGTGAGATGTTTAAAAAGATGTATTTGGCAAATTATTTCTCTGTTTTTTGTGCATAAGGATATATAGAGCCTTAACTCCTTCTTATGTTTCCAATGCCTCTCATGTGTCCACAGCCTAGAGTTAGGGTTCCATGTTCATGCATGATGAAACCTGTCAGAATTTTACCATTACATGTGTGTTATTGATATTGAGCAGAAATATTTTGGATGGATTTCACTGACATTTGTAGGGCAAACGGAGGCAGTCTGGCTTCCTCACCCAGATGTCTGGGCACCTAAGAGAAGCAGTTTCCCATTACCTTGAGAAGGGGCCTGATAAGTAGTGTTCTCATAGCCTTGAGACTGGGTCCAATAAACTGTTCCCAAAGCCTTGAGAGGGTTCACATATGTAGTATGAAGCTCTGTTGCATAAGATCTGTTGGCATCCTACTGGCTTTGTTTGTATCCAATATTTATGGGGGGAGAGGGGCTCCCTGCTGGGTGCCATGCTGGAAGACAGGTGACATGCAGGGATATGCAAGGGGACATGCGGCTTGTAGTGTGCGTGGATCACTCACCCTTGAATAAAGGCATGTCAGACATCCCAGTGCTCCATGAATATTCTTCCATATGCCTGAATCTAGAGTGGGCCTGTCCATCCTTGAATGGTCGCAACACAACATCTTATTAGAAATGTATAAAACATGGTAATACAAATAAAGTTTGTCTATTTTCCTATCATTGGGTTCACATACAATGGGAATATTCTGAAAGAGATCATGTACCTTAGAAATATTAAATAAGTTAAGAATGCATTATGATGTATATGGTACATTGTAATTCCTGGTTAATTTACCTTTTCTCTTTACTTGTGAGCCCCTCATCCAATACCAGGGGTTCCTCAGCTGACCCAACCTTTTTTAATCATACTCTTTATGAAAGTGATGTCAGATCTTCTATTGTGTTTCAAGTCTCTGTGGTCATTTCATCATGGTCCAGTTGTTCCCTCGCTTAGGTGTAAATATTTATACCTTTACACTAATAATTCATAGGCAACCAAAAACTCTTCTTTAGCATTGCTCTAACTAATGAACACACATTTCATGGTAAGATTTCAGGTATTTAACCAGGTGATTGAGGAATTACATCTTAACAGAGAATTCTATTAGAGGAAATTCCATCTTGACCCACTGTTGATCACCTCCTATAGTAACTTGTTGGCCAGCTCTGACCTTAGTCTGTGTTACCATCCATTTCTAAAAATCTCTGCATTAGAAAAGATTGATTCCAGATATTTCAAAACATAACTATCCCTTCTTTTTTATGCTCATTAAAAACTTCCTGAAGTCTTCTCAGAGATAAAATGAAAATACCCTATAAAAATTACTTAGTCTATGTTTTAGCTAGTTCACAACTGTCTTCTAAAATAAGTACATTACATATTTCTAAAGAATAGCCTAATGAGAATGAGCTTGCTGTGTTTATATGGCTTCACACCATCACAGTGGGAGTTTTATCTTTTGGTTACCAGCAGGTTGCGGATGTTGATTCACATAATATATCTAATGGCTATTGCCTCTGCTCAGAGTCGTTGGAATTAACCATTAAAGATGTAAATGGCAGAACAGCTAATGGTTCTTATGATTTACAAATAATTTCTCAACTCAGCTTTATTAGGCATTATAAGGCTGCATTACCTGCATTACCATAATGATAGCATTAGCATCACATACTACCATATATAGAAGTCCTACTCTTTGGGAGCTACGGCAATGTAATTTATTGGTTTGAAGTAATCTGTATATCTTTCTGAATATTTATGTTTTGTACTCATATATTGTATTATCATGTTTGTATATATTACACACACATACATATCCATTAAGCCAAAAAGTATATAAATTAACAGTATACATACATACAAATACTTACACATACATGCATGTAAAAAAAATGTGCCCAAACTTAAGCATGTTTAGGGAATGGTAATTTTTCAACTTGCCACAATTCATTCCTCAAAAAAATGTTTTAACTGTGTTAAAAATAGATTACAGAATTCTCCCATAGGTATGCACTTTTGAAAATATGTACTGGCAGATATTAATCAAAGATAATGTTTTAAAATATTGAAAGTATATGTTAACAGAGATTTTCTAATTTCTCACATGTTCTATAGAAATTGCAGTCTCTGCTTACTTTACCTGATTGTTGGGTATCCAATAAGTGAGATGACTTGTGTGAAAATAATTTATATAAATTTATAGTTTCAATCAGTGGGCATATATTTCTATACCTGGAGAATGTTTATGGAAATCCTACATGGTCTACAGACATGTTCTAAGATCTTATTCTGCTATAATGAAATCACTGGAAGATATTCACTTGCATGGACTAAGGCACATTTAGATCAAACTTAAAAACCATTTTAACCCCTGACTGGTTCTCAGGGTGGCTAGAGTATTGAGTGCCCACCCTGAGAACCAAAGGGTCATTGGTTCAACTCTCAGTCAGGACACATGCCTGGGTTGTGGGCCAGGTCCCCAGTAGGGGTCATGTGAAAGGCAACCACACATTGATGTTTCTCTCCCTCTCTTTCTCACTCCTTTCCCCTCTTTGAAATAAATAAATAAATAGGTAGATAGATAGATAGATAGATAACATTTTAAGGCACTACATTAGTTCATTAACACTTACTCTAGCAATTTTCATGTTTATCAACAACAGTGACTTTTGGAGCTTCAGATAACATGTAACTCTATTCCTGTTCCCCTCACTCAAGGATATTGAAACACAAGTAATATTTACATTATACTATGGAATTTTGTGAGTGTCTTCAGTCCAGTAAAAATAAATAAATTAATTAAACTCTGGAAGATTATAACTGATTAAAATAATTTTTGATATTCTCAAATGTGATAGAGACATTCTTGCATGTTGTAACATCATGGGTGAGCTGTACTGGTGTAAGTACAAGAAGTACAGCACCAGCATTAAAATTCACTTGTCCTCATAGAACAAAAAAATACTACTTATAGTAAATATTAAATATTTAAATAAATATAATAATTCTTTTACATATCTAAAGATATATGTAAAGACTCTTGCTACCAGTTATTAAATTAAAAAGTTTGGATAGGTGTAAAGAGTGCAAGTGTTTTTAGAAGGCTTGCTAAAGGAAGTTTGTATTTTTATAATAACTTCTCTGAAGCGAGTACAACATTCAAAATCACTCCATTGATTTTAAGTCTTTACTTAAAACTAGATGGATAGTAATAAGTACTTATTTTATATGGGTATGTTAGTGGTAGTGGGTTTCATAATGAATAGCAATTTCAAAAGGCTGATCCAACATCTTTTCCTCTTATTTTTCACTTTATTCAGCCCTATAGAGATGTATCATTAATATAAAGCAATGTTAGCCGTAAGCTTTTTCCTTAACTCTTCACAGCCACAGGCAGTTATGCCAACACGTAATTTTGGTCTACCAGCCTTGAGGAGAAAGATTTAGATTGGCAATCATATTAAGACTAAAAGGACTTGTTCCTAAAAACCACACCCCGCCCCTTTTTCTTGCTGTCTCTGTTTCTATGACTTACAGACACTTTCTTTCCTTTTTTAAAGATTTTATTTATTTTTAGAGAAGATAAGGGAAGGAGAAAGAGATGGAGAGAAACTTCTGTGTGGTTGCCTCTCTTGTGCCCCCTACCGGGGACCTGGCCTGCAACCCAGACACGTGCCCTAAGTGAGAATCAAACCAGCGACCCTTTGGTTTGCAGGCCGGCAGTCAATCCACAGAGCCACACCAGCCAGGGCAAGTCATTTTCAATAGAAATGCTTTTGGAATACAAGATCTGTTTTCCAATAATATATATAAGAGCATGAACTTAGTTAAGATCAGAAATACATCACAAAACCATCTCATGGTGAAATAACACGCAAATCACATTGACTAGCATAAAACCACTTCTGTTCCCTTATATCAGACTGTTGAATAATGCAATTCTTGTGTTATTTTCAGAGACAGCACAGTGCATATGCCACCCCTGTCCTCAGGATGGCCCTGGGACCAAATATCTTCAGTCTATGGTATTCAGGTAATGAAAAGTATGGCCACCAGAGCCCTTTATGAAGCAAGAGGTCTTTCAGTAAGAAGATCCTGTGCCTAGACCAAATATGGACAAATATAGAACTGACCAATTAAACTCTGCTAGATTGGAATTCTTCTGTGCTTTCTCTTGCCCCTTGACCCTATACCATAAGCGGCCAAGTTCCAAAACCCTCCAATCAAAACTTGCCCCACCAGCATTACCTCACATCACCCTATTTTCCCTAACCCTTGAAACTTGTTCAGATCCCAGATCATGGAGACAGAATGGAGCCATGCCTCCTATCTGCCTGTAGGTTGACTTAGCAGTAAAAGCTTTTTCTTTTCTCAAAAGCCAGTGCCATAGTATTGGCTCTTATGCACATTGGGCAGTGGGCTCTTGCTTGGTAACAATGGTACCTGGCATATTGACAAATCATTACAGTACTTCATATGTCATTGGAAATGCCACTTATCACAGAAATTTAATATAAAACTTCAAAATTCCATCTCTAAAATAATTTATGAAAGTAAATGATAAGTCTTTAATTTCCACTAACGAGGGAGAAAGGCTTAGATATTTGAAATTACTTATACTGCTCTAGTAATGAGTAAAAACACAAGGTCGGGGAGTTACGGGAGGTTATCACAATAAAGCACAGTTAATGATAAGGTTTGAAATGCAGATTTAAGGCTGTGCCTTTTTCAATTAACAGGAGTTTCTGGATATTTAGAGTCTTCCTTCTCTTCCTGGTACAAGAGTAAATTCTATTGTTTTAGAGATTCTTCCATGTCTCCTTTTTCTCAAAAAATAATCAACTCAAAATAATCATTAAGTCAAAGAGGAATATTTGGGGATGGCATATTTCTGCTACCCTTCAGTAGTCATCATGTCACTCAGTTTCAAAATTATGTTTCCTTTTTGTTGTTGCTGAGTTGTATTTTATTTATTTATTTTTATTTGATTGAATTTACTACCCCATGGTGGACCAGTGCTTCTCTCTCTGCCTGCTTTTATTTTAAATACTAACCCAGAGTTTCCTATGTGATCTCATATCTGGCCCCTCTTGCAATGAGCTATGTTTGCGAGATCCCCCATATCTTTTTTAGGCTGCCATCTTTAGTCAGGGCAAGAGTACCCCATGACACGGGAGCCTCCACCTCCCTGCCTCTCATGCAGATGTGTATAACTTCCCCCAGCTATGTCAGGAGTCACTATACATTCTGAAAGTCAAGTATGCCCTTTGCCCTGGGGCAATAGCACAGCTATCAACTAGGTATTATAATGCAAAATATCTTAATGACCATATCATCCCTTTTCCCTGCCCCCCAACCATGGGCTATGTGGGATATTGTTAGGGACCCCTGCCCCACTCTGCACCCTGTTACATTGTGACAAGGTTAATTTCCTTTAGGAGATGGTTGGGGTCTATAAGGTGAACCTAACTAGAGTTGATCAGGTAGTTCCTAACTAACTGGTTTAAGATTCCACGGACTGGAGAACCAAAACTAGAATAAAGTAATGTAGGGCTAGCAAAATCAACTTCACTTTGGGCCTGTTGTCTTGTTTTTAACAATACACAATTTGTGTTTAAGATTTACATAGACATTAGGACAATACATTAAGAATGATAAATTTGATAGATAAAATGAAGAAAATAAATCAGAATTTTATAATAGTGCAAGATGATTCATTGATTTATATTGCTCTTGAATTGCATTCAGAAACCATGTATTACTGATGTGACTTGAAATATCATACTTTAATTTCTTCTTACATTATTCATGGAAGAAAAAAAATCACTCTAAGCCATGGGAATTCTAAAGGCAATGTTCATTAATTCTAGCTTTCTAAGTTTCAAAGGAGATTGAGAACACCCATACTATGAAAATGTAGGCATTATAAAAGTACATTTTTGGAATCATATTAGTACTATCATTTCAGCTGTTGACAGAAGAAACGTCCAAACCCATAGAGAATTTTTTAAAGACTTTATTTGAACCAAAACTAATGACAATTGCTGGGAAGCAAGATCTCAAGTGCCTTGGAGAAGGACAATTGTGCAGCTTCTTTTATGCTTTTGAGATTAAGGAGGAAATGTAAGGAAGAGTACATGGAGGTTGGAGAAAGCAAGGTAAGAATCGAATTTCAGGATAGATTCTTCTCAGAAGAATTGTTTATTTGGTTACTGCTTATTTCAAAGGTGTGTTATTCCTAATGCAAAAAACAATGGACAGGGCTTGCTTAAGGCAAAGGCAACCTCTTACTAAAGAAGTTATATGCGTGGGTCATGATTAACTACCCCGTTAGAAATTTATAATTGGATAACTCTCTGAGGCTCATTTCCATAGAACATCTTTTTCATCAACACAGTTGTGAGCCAATGGCATTTATTGTGTACTGATTTATAGTGGAAACCAACAGATTCTTGTCATTAAAGTCATAGTAGAAGTTAGCCAAATGATTTGGTTGAATGAACTATCTCGAATCCTCTGAAATATGAACCAGCAAAAGATTAACACAACATATTTGGAAGTGAAGTTATACAGAAAGAATACATCATAGTAAAAATGTTAACACAAGAATAATTGATTTGCATAGAAATAGATCAATTATCCCTATAACTCTTAGCCTTATATGGTTCTAAAAGAATGCTATTCTTAGACAATCTCTGAGGAATGTAGAGAAGTTGCAGAGGACTGTATGCATAACTTGATATTTGTAACGAAAGAGCAATAATAAATTATGACTGCTTTTATTAAAATGTACTGATTTTGTAAATTTATAATGCATAAAACAAATGAGCACATTCACTATCTCATTATGCTGCAAAAGATGTCTGGTTTCTGTTTCATCTTGTGATGCTCTCTCTTGCACCCCGCTTGCTGTTTTAGAACATGACTCAGCAGTTTTCAACCTTAAAAGCCACTGACCTAGATATTTGGAGAAGTCCTTCCAGAAGGCTTTACTCAAACCAAACAGAGTGTATATTTTTTATGCAGGACTGTAACCAAACCAAAACAGGAATTCAGCTGCCTGTTGCCACAAAAGCCAAACTTGTGAAGCAAATGTTAGTGCAAAAGGAAAAGAGGTTTTATTCCAGTGCTGAACGACCTGGGAAAATGGCCAACTCCCATCTTAAAGCCCATCTTCTCTTTCCACCACGATAAAAGTCCAACGATCTTCAGCAACGCCAAGACAAAAGCCAATGTCCAGAGTTCCTAAAAATATAGTCCTTCAGAGCCCATCAACAGCTGTTAAGTGGTCTTAGTCTCCAGATACCTTAGTTTGTTCCTGGCTGCTGCCCATTTCAGGCTCCCTCCTGGAGCCTGCCTGTGGAGCCTGCACAGCCATGGGCCGTGCAGCTGCTGGAGCCACATGGTGGCGTGCTCCCGGGCAGGAGAGCATGTGAATGTACCAGTGAGTGCATCACCAGGTGCGCACAAGAGGCTCTCTCCCGGAGGCTGTGGGCCACGTGGCTGTTAAGGCCACATGACCCATGGAGGGAACAGGGCAAGGCACCATGTGACTGCAGGTCATGAACTAGAGAGAGAGATTCTTTGTTCCCTTGGGATTATATTACTTGGGTGTGAGACAGACTAGGTGCTTTCTCAAAATGACAAGTTAACTTCCCAAACTTTTGCATGCTTTTGGTGGGTCTACCTCTCAATCAATCCCTTCTACCCCCAGGCTACACTGACAGGCCTTTTCCGTCTAGTACCTCTCCCTGTGCCATTTTGACTTCTATGGTGGCACACGTACCTGTCTTCCCCTGGTCCCACCTCCAGTCGGTTACTGAAAGTGGGGGTGAACAGTTTTCTTCTCTCTCAATTCATCTTGCTAGTTTTCCACACTTGGGCCATATCCATTGATATTTCTAGTTTTCCACATGCTCAGTGTCTTGGCCAATGGGTGGGGGTGTACTCCCTGGTGCTCCAAACAGACTGTCTACTGGTAACAAGGAGAGGTTGATAAGGAAATGAATGCTCACAAGGTCTCAAAGTCTCATCTACAGGTTACTTGTCAATTACTGAGGAAGAAAGATAGCTTTAACATGAAGACATCTGTGGGTCACCACCATGACCAGATGACTAAACTCAGCATCACTAATAACTGGGCCCTCTGACCTGCTGTGTTTCCTGATGGAACATGCTGAGAACTACAGCATAGCACATATAAATTTTCCCTGCCTGAAAAGTTTATTCAGTCATGAAAGAATAATTAAAACAATTAAGACCCTGGCTTCATCTTCTCGAAAATGTCAAATAAGTGTGCAATTTAAATCAACGTATCATATCAGCTGTAGCCTGATTGCCTGGTATTCTCTGGCATGAGGATTATTTTCCTGATTATTTTTAAGAAACAGCAAACACAGAAGAAGCCCTGAAGACTGAGTAGGAGTCACCCTTTTGTAAGGGATATTTACATTTATAAGGAAAATCTCCAATTTTAAAGGTGTTTCCCCTTCTGTACCAGGAAGAGGAACATGACTCTAATGCTCTAGAAACTGAAACTCTTATCAATGAAGAAGACAAGCACTTAAATCTGCATAGCAACCATACCTTTGTTTACTGACCTTTCCCTGGTAACCTCCCATAACTGGCTTCCTTCCCCCCAACATCTTCTTTTGTCTTTAGCTGGAAGATTGTATTTAAGGTGATTGCTTGGGCTATTTAAAAGAGTTACTTGGTTTTCTTGGTTCTCTCCCATGTATAAAGGAGGTATACAAGTTATTAAACTTCTGTTTGAGTTTTTATTGTCAATCTGTCTTATATTACCAGGGTGGTGGGTGGTGGTCTCAGCCAAGAATCTAAAAGGGCAGAGGGAAATTATTTTTCCTCTCATACAACACCATGTTCACCCAGAGGATGGGAGCACAGCACAAATAAACTAGACGCCAGGGGATAGGGGCATGAAAGCAGAGCATCCAAAGCATCTGCTAAAATGGTCTCTTGCCCCACCCCTTCCTTCTGGATTCACTGTTAAAATCACAATAGCACTTTTGATTCTATAATAGTAATACTGATGATGTATATGAATAAAATGTTGTGTATAATCAAGGTAATTATTAGTTAAACACAGTTGATCAGTGAATAGAATTTTTGATCTATCACTCTGTTTAGCATAAAGATAGAATTTAATTAAGTAATAATTCCTACTGGTATGGAATTTTAAGTTTCATTTGTAAATGAGAGAAAACATTCAATAATTACACATATGTATTATTTTCTCATTTTCATTCCAAATTAGCACAAATTCAATGACTTTAAACAACATCCACTTTTTATCTCACAGTTCTGTATAATGAAAAGTTCAACATGGCATGGCTGGGTTCTCTGCTCAGGCCCCACAGGATGAAACCAAGGGATCAGCCAGGCTACACTGCAGATCTGGGGCTCTTTTTTTTTTTCTTTCCCCAAATAGAATGATTGGCTTGGATTGATTACATAAAAAGAAAATTGAGTGTGTGGACCTTGCAAAATAAATGTGAAGAAATTGAAATGGTGAAAACAAATAGATATAATGCATTCTACAATGAAGAAATGGTTTTAATATTCTTGAGAAGTATTTATGCATGAGCTAAAATATTTTCTTAGTTCTGTGATAAGTGACTTAATGCAGTGGTAGAAAGTTAGTGAGATTAGTTTTTAAATTAATTGTAGAATAAGTTTAAATCACTTTCCTTCTGTATTATATGTAGTGGTGTCTCCTTTCCTCTCCTTCTCACAGACATATACCAATTATGTGTGCATGTACACATATACGCACATCTGCAAACATGTACACTAACTGGAATGCAAAAGAATTTTTTTAACCCTTTGATTGATTTAACAGCTACAAAAAGACATCTGGTTACAGAATCACTTAGTGACCATTTTAATCAATATAAATCCATCAGCCAGTGACTCATATACTCCAGAACTGGCCAAATAGATTATGCTCACATCAGGAGAAAGAGTAAATACAGGCATCAAAGGCATGTTCTGGAAGGGCAATATGAAGAGAATTTGAAACTTTCCATCATGACAGCATCGATATCTCTTAAAATGT